>NW_023662938.1:47500-50000 GCF_015228065.2 Penaeus monodon
TAGTGATAGTAGTAGTAGTAGCAGTAGCAATAGTAGTAGTAATAGTATTTAGTAGTAGAAAGTAGCAATGATAGTAGTAGTAGTAGCAGAAAGCAGTAGTAGTAGTGGTAATAGTAGTATTGGTAGTAGTAGTAATAGTAGTAGTATAGTATAATAGTTGTAGTAGAAAGCAGTAGCAGTAGTAGTAGTAGTAGCATTATTCCATCAAAAACCATCCTCATTATCAGCATTTCCATCTTTCTTTTGCATCCATCTTGGCAGTACAAACAGGCCAGAGCTCTAAGCGTACTTGCGATATAACTCAGAAGAAAACTTACATTCGAAAAGTCCCAGCTGCTATAATTCATGACTGACATATTCCACACATGATAACGTAATGCAAAGAACCCTGCAGTGAATACTATTGAATCTAGACACTAAATATTATATGGTACCCCTTTTACAAAGACCACGAATGGATGAGTTAGTTGTGCTACGGTTTCTAGAAGCCTCAATACGATGCGATGATATTTGTTTTTGATGTCAAATGATAACGTTTCTTGATCTGAATGAGGAAGCATCTAATTGATTCTATAACTGGCACCGCTGCCTCCCCTGCCAAAAACTAGATACAGCTAGGTCTCCTTTCTGTACTGTAACTGGATATGACTGTTCTTTGCATTTCTGATATATATATGAAATATATAAAATATATATATATATATATTTTATATATATATATATATAAAATATTTATATATATTATATAAAGTATATATATATACATATATATACATATAAAAATATACATATATATCATATTATACATGTATATGTTTATATATTACATTATATATTTATATATATATTATTTGCCCACATATATATATATATATATATTTTATATATATATACACAACACATATTATATATATATATATATATATATTATATTATATATATAAAATTATATATATATACACACACACACACACACACACACACCACACACACACACACACCACACACACACACACACACACTCACACAAACCTCACAGATATATATATATATATATATATAATATATATATTTTATATATATTATATATATATACTATATATTTTACATACACCAAACACACAAATATATAATTAAAATATATATTATATATATATATATATATATATAAAATATACATATATATATATATATATATATAATATATATATATATATATATAATATTTTATATTAAAGTATATATTATACATATATATATTATATATTATATATTATATATATATATTAATTATATATTATAAAATATATAATATATATATTATATGATGTTTATGATAATGATGATTTATGAAATAACCACAATGATGATAATGATGCAGAAATAATAATAATAATGTAAAAGCCAAAAATAATAATAATAATATAATATAATAATAATAATAATATAATAATGGTAATATAATGATGATAAATATATTAAAAATCCATGGTAATGGTAATACTAATAATGATTTAAAAAATAAAAATCATCATCATAATAATAATAATGAAAACACCCCATGCAACAACAAACCAAAAAATTACAACAAAAAACAAAAATAATATAATAATAATAAATGGTACTAATATGATAATAACAGTATTAATAATAATAACAATAATAATTATAATAGTAATAATAATGATAATAACAATGATGATGATATATAAATAATAATAACAATAACAATAATAATAATAGTAATAATAAAATAATAATGATAATAATAATAAAAATGATCTAATAATTTATAATAACAATGATGATGATGATAATAATATAATAAAATGATAATAATAAATTTTAATAATAACATGATGATGGGTGATGATGTGAGATGATGATGATGATGATGATGATGTGATGAGGATGATGATGTGGGTGATGATGATGAGATTTATGATGATGATGATGATGATATGATGATGATGAAAAGATGATGATGATAATAATGATAATAATAATAAGCTAAGAAAAAACGCTGTTCAATTTGCCCAATTACTTTCTTTTCCTTATCATAACTCCCTGCACACTTCAGACTCATATTTATAAATATATAATTAATAATTTAATTTAGTTTAATTCCATTTGTTCAGTGGATATTCTTGGGGTAACATACTCTCTGTTTCATTTTGCTTATAAATTATCCCCCTTTTGCGCAAGGAATGGCCGGGGTTACCATCCACTGGCGGCGGATGGTTACCACACAGCACACGACGGTAAACATATTCATGATTATGGGTTTTTCTGCTCCTTGATACTCAACCCGAAGACGTATACAATTTCTTAGAACCCCGTTTTGTTCCATAACCTGTTTAATCTAGCCACTGAGCATCGTCTTGTAAGGCACGTTTTGTGTTTGATTCTGTTCTGAAGGGGCATCTGAGCGTCTGTCTGCATTACACAATATCCGCTGACTATTATGAAAACAGAACACCGGTGATGTACTCCAGTGTCT
>NW_023662939.1:0-15517 GCF_015228065.2 Penaeus monodon
GAATTTCCAATAAAAAAATAATATTTGTAATAATTACAATAATAATGATAATAATTATAAAAATGAACATTCCAATGCTATTACAATTATTATTATTGTTTTTATTGTTATTATTATTGCTACTATTAGTGTAATTACCGGAAAATTATATATGGCGGCAATAATTACAAAAATAATGATAATGATGATAAAGATGATAATAATTGCAATAATTGCAATATGATGATAATAATGATGATAATTATGATAATGATGATGATAATGATGATAATGATGGTAGCGATGATAATGATGATAATAATAATAATGTCCATTTATAATAAAAAAAGGAAAAAAGAAAAAAAATCCCCAAAAGTCGAAAAAGCGGCCAATTCTAGCGAAATATACCGATTTCATTTGATTATTTTGGCAATTATTAGGGTAATAGTGACAATAATGATCATAATTGTATTAGTCATGACAATGGGATAATATTGAGAATTATCATAAAATCATAAGTAATGGCAATAATTTCAAAAAAATACTATTATTATTGTTATTATTAATATTATCATTATCATCATTATTATTATTATTATTATTATTATTATCATCATCATCATCATCATTATTATTATTACTTTTACTATTAGTATAAATGCAGAAAAAAAATTATATCCGTAATAATTACAATAATATTGAAAATAATAACAATAATAATTATTATTTTATTGTTATTATTATTGCTACTATTAGTGTAATTACCGGAAAATTATATATGGCGGCAATAATTACAATAATAATGATAATAATGATGACAATGATGATAATAATTGCAATATTGATGATAATAATGGTGATAATGATGATGCAGTCATCTGCGAAGAGGCCTTAGAGTTCAGCTTTCTCAGGGCTTGGTTTCGTTTACCAAGAAATGGCCTTTAATCTCCTCATCAAGATTCCTGATGAACTGTTCCTTATTCCTTCTCAGCAGTTTCCGAGCCCTATATACCAAAAAGTGACGCAAGACCTGATTGTCATTCAACTGAGACATGCGACATACTTCAGTGGCCTCCTACTGGGAGATAGAATTCTGCCTTGCCCTCGGGCGTATGCCAATGGACACCTGGGCTGCTTCGAGTGTTTTGCGCTTGAAGAAATCCCACAGAACAACTGGGTACATCAGGTTGTCAAGTTCTGTGAATTGCTCAGAGACTGCCATGATGAACCCATGGGCACACTCCTTCCTTAGTCTGTCCAAGTGAAACACCTTAGAGTGGCCCCTGGAGGGACGAGGAGTTTTGAAGTGAATCCATAGGGTAGCCACAACCAGCCTATGGTCAGTGCCACAGAACTCGGCACTCCGGTAAACTCTACTGTTTTGGAGGATCCTCATGTGCTAATAAAGAATGTGGGCAGTCTCCTTTGCCACTGTACCTGTATCACTATACCATGTCCCACAATGTGGGTTGGAGCACTGGTACCAGGAGCCAGAGATCCTCATTCTCTGGGACCTAGCAAAGTCCCGGAGAAGGAGGCTGTTCTCGCTGCAGGGATCAGCTCCCAAGCCATGGAGGTCGATAGACATCTTATAGCCAGCTTGGTCACAGCTGGATACCACATTGTCGCCCAGAACAATGTGAATATCTCGCTGGGGGCAATTGTTTGCCACATATTCGAGTTTGGCATAGAATACCTCTTCCACATCGAGTTTGCAAACATCAGTAGGAGCGTATACAACAATAAGAGACATGAAGCCAAAGGCATGCTTCAGTCTTAATGCCATAATACACTCATCATCTGGTGTCACCTCAACTACCGAGGGCTGAAGTTGGCTGGAGATGGCTATGGCTACACCCTGGAGGTGGTGACCACCTCTAAGGCCTGACCGGTAGTAAGTGTACCCACCCATACTGATCATGCTGCTGCCAGATCTCACCTCCGAGAGGACAGCCACCTCACCTCCCAATTGTTTAATTCCCTCAATAGCAGAGGTAATTGCTCATCCTGCCGCAAAGACCAGATGTTCCAAGCGCCTACCTGGAAAGTGTGCCTGAGGTTAAGCTTCGGGTGCATACCACCTCTGTCGCTCCAGCCGACATTGCCTCAAATATTTGCACCCCGACATTTGCCCTCCCAACGGGACCCACAGCCAGCCTTGCTTACTGGGTGGGAGGGTCTTGGTGTTTCTTAATTTTACTTTTCCATTGATATGTATGTTTATAAAAATTTTATATATGCATATATATATATATATATATATATATATATATATATATATATATATATTTTTTCATTGATATATATAGGTATATATGGATAATTACAGTAATAATAATAATAATAATAATGTCGAAAAAGCGGCAAAATCTAGCGAAATATAGCCTTATGAAAGTATACTCCAAACTGAAGCATTTTCGATTTCAGTGATGATTTTGGCAATTATTAGTGTAATAATGATAACAATTATCATAATTCTATTAATAATAACATTAAAGATGATTAAAATTAGAATAATTAGAATTTTTATCAAATTTTATTTCTAATATTATTATTATTTTAATTATCATTATTATTTATTACTATATTATTATTATTATTATTATTATTATTACTATTATCATTACTATTATTATTATTATTATTACTATTGGTATTATTATTATTATCATTATTATTATTATTATTAATATTATAATTATTATTATTATTATTATTATCATTATTATTATTATTATTATTATTATTACTAGTATTAGCAGTTGTAGTAATAGTAGTATTAGAATTAGTATTAGTATTAGTATTACTTCTATTAGTATTATTTCAACAAAAAAAATATAACTAATAATAACAATAATATTGATAATAATGATAATAATAATAATATTAGTAATTATAATATTGTTATTATTATTATTGTTGTTATTATTATCATTATTATGACTTCTTTCGCCAGTATAATTGGGAAAAAAAAATAACTGTAATAGTAACAATAATAACGATAATGATTAAAATAATGATATAGATAATTATTATAATCTCATTATTACTTTTATTATTAGCAGTATTGTTGTTATTATTTGTATAATATCCAAAAAGTATTATAAATGCAATAATTGCAATAATAATTTTAAGAATGATAAAAACGAAGCTTCGATTTTATTCATTATTATTATTATTATTATTGTTTCTATTGTTATTATTAGCATACTCACCAATAAAATATATACGGTGGCACTAATAACAATAACGATATAATGATGATAATGATGATAATAATTTCAACAATGATGATAATGATACTAATGATCATAATGATAATGATTATGATAATGATAGCAATGAAGATAATGATAATAAACATGATGATAATAACGGAAATAATGTCCATTTTTAATTTAATTTATTATTATTATTATTATTATTATTATTATTATTACTATTACTCTTTTTATTTATTATTATTATTATTATTATTATTAGTTGTAGTAGTAGTAGTAGTAGTACTGTTATTATTATTATTATTGGAAAAAAATATAAATAATAATAACAATAATAATGGTAATACTGATAATAATAATAATTATTATTTTAATATTGCTATTATTATTATTATTGTTATTATTGTAATTACCATTATTTCTCTTATCAGTATAATTCCAAAAAAGTTATTATAACTGTAATAATTACAATAATAACAATAATAATTAAAATAATGATATAAGTAATTATAATAAAATCGTTATTATTGTTATTATTATTATTAGTAGTAGTATTCTTGTTATTATTAGTATAATTGCCAAAAAAGTATAATATCTGCAATAATTGTAATAATAATTTTAATAAGGAGAATAATGAAACTTAGATCTTTGTTATCATTATTTTTATTGTTTCTATTGTTATTATTAGGTCTACTACTGGTATAATCACCAAAAAATATATATAAGGTGCACTAATTGCATTAATAATCATAATAACATTATTGCACTAATTACAATAATAATTATAATATTTGGATAATATTAAATAATCATCATAATTCTATTGATTATGACAATAATGATGATGAAATGAAAATAATGAGAATAAAATTTTATTATTATTATTATTATCATTATTTTTATTATTATTATTACTATCATTATTATCTTTATTATTATTATTATTATTATTATTATTATTATTATTATTATTATTATTAATATTGCTATTATTATTATTATCATTAAAATATTATTTTAAAGTAGAAAGTGGGTAGTAAAAGTATTACTTTTATTAATATTATCGTTACAAAAAAAAAAATTTGGGGTAATAATAAAAATTTAATAATGAAAAACTATAATAGAAAAATTAAAATAATTTTAATTTATGTATATTTTTCTTTTTAGTATAACCCGGAAAAAAATTATTTATATTTTGGGAATAAATTAAATAAAATTTTTGAGAATAATTAATTTTTAAATTCCGTTTTTTATCAGTGGGGGATGTTATTATTAGTATTTTGCCAAAAGGGGATTGTAATAATAACTAAAAAAGGGATAAAAAAAAGTTTCGATTTTTGGGTTATCATTAGTATTTTTCTATTCCCAAAATTGGGCCCTAAAGTAGTATAACTTTAAAAAAAATGTAGGGGTTGGCCTTTTAATTACAATAATTTTATAGAAAATTATGATAATGAGGGTAACCCAATTGCAAAAAAGGAGAAAAAATTTGGGAAACTAAGGATGATAATGGTGATTATAATGAAAAGAAAGATAAAATGATGAAAAAACGGTAAAATTTTTAAATTTTTAATAAAAAAATGAAAAAAAGGGAAAAAAAGGTAAAAAACCCCCAAAAACTCCGGAAAACCAGGGGAAGTTTTATTTGATGTTTTTTTGAAATTTTTTTTAGGGTAATTTTTTTAAAAGGGAATGACCATAATTCCTTTAAATAAGAAGGGAAATTTAATGTTTAAATTTTTGGAATTTAAATAAGTTTTTCAAAAAAAATTTTTTTTTTATTTATTTTTTATTTTTTCATTTTTAAATTACCTTTTCCCTTTTATCATTTTTATTATTATTATTATTACTATTATTATTATTATTTTTAAATTAGTAGTAGTTTTTAATAAAATAAAATTTATTAGAAAGTAGTAAAATTTAATAAAATGATAGGGTTTTAATAAAAAAGTTATTAAATATTGCTAATTATTGTTTTATTTTTTGTTTTTTTAATTATTTTTTTTAAATCAGTTTTTATTGAAAAAAAAATTGGGGGAAACGGGAAGATTACAATAAAAAAAAACCCGAAAAAATTAAAAAATGATTAAAATTTATTTAGCAAATCTTTTATTATTGTTTTATTGTATTATTTTAGTAGAAATTTTTTGTTATTTTAGTATAATTGCCCCCCAAAAAAAGTTTTTATAAATTTGCAATAATTGTAATTAATTTATGTTTACTGTTTTTAAAATTTAAAGTTTTCGATCTTAGTTATCTTTTTAAATTATTTTTTTCTATTATTATATTATTCTTTCCTGCTATTAGTTTTAACCCCCAAAAAAATATAAAGGTGCACAATTACAATAAAAATTTTAAAATTTAATAATGAGGATAAAAAATAATGATGATAAAAATTACAATAATGAGATAAATGATGATACCAATGTGTTTACAAATGATGTTTAACAAATGATGATAATGATGATACTAATGAGATAATGATGATGAAAATTTAACAATGATGAAAATGATGATAATAATTAGGGATTATAAGGGTAATAATGTAAAATTTTTTTTTTAAAAAAAGGAAAAAAAAAAAAATTCCCCCAAACCCAAAAAAGGGGGCCCTTTTGAGAGTGAAACTCTAAATTTTTTTTGGTTTTTTTTTTTCGTTTTTAGTGATGTTTTTGGGGGAAATTTAGGGGTTAATGATAAAAAAATTACCCATAAATTTTAAATTTAATCAAGGACAATAATGACTGATAAAATGAAAAAAAGGGGAATTTCTTTTAAATTTATATTTTATTATTTTTATCATTTTTATTTTTATATTTTTTATTTTTTATTAAAAGTATTATAGTAGGAAAGTATAGGAATAGTAAAATATAGTAGTTTTTAAAATTTTGTAGTATTAGTAATGGGGTGTATTCCCAAAAAAAAAATCATTTTTTTAAAAATTTAAACAAAAAATAATGAAAAGTGTCAAAAAAGATAAAAAATAATAATGAATTTTATAATTTTTGTTATTATTTTTCTTTTATTATTTTTTCTTTTATTATTATAATTGCAAAAAATCTGTAAATTGGAATTTAAAATAATAACGATAAATAATTTAAAAATTTAATGATAAAAAAATTTTTAAATTGAAAAATTTTTTTTTTATTTTTTTTTAATTTTTATTTTTAAATTATTAATAGTATTTTTTTTATTTTAGTAAAAATTCCCAAAAAAAATTTATTTTTAACTGCAAAATTTGGTAATAATAATTATAATAATAAAAAAAAATTGAAGCTTCGTTTTTTGTTTCATTATTTTTATTGTTTCCATTCTTTTTAAATTAGTTTTACATATAAACACTAAAAAATTTATAAAGTGGCCTAATTACCGGGGATTTTTTATAATAATGAAATAATAATTACAAAAAAGAGGGAAATTTATGATATTTAATGATGATAATGTTTATAATATAACAATGAGGATAAAAAGGGAAATAAAAATTAAATTTTTTAAAAAAAAAAAAGGAAAAAGAAAAAAATCCCCAAACCCCGAAAAATTCCCAAAAACCCAGGGGGGAAATTTATAGCCTTTTGAGAGCATACTCTAAAAAGACGTTATTTCGATTTTCAGTGAAAAATAAAAATTCCCTTTTTAAAATCAAATTCTTTTTAATCAGGGAAAATTTAATAAAAAAATAATGGATAATAATTGTAGTGTACGGCTGCGCACCCCGCCACTCAAAGGGTTTAAATCCCCGCCGGACTGACATAGCCCCTCGGGTCCCCGAGTGGTTAAAGGCCGGGTTTTTTACCTTTGCCACATCCCTTTGCCTTTTTAAACCAGGGAAAAAAGGGGACGGGGGAACTTTTCCCCGATCTGCACATTAAAATTGGAGGGGACCCCGGGGGCCCCGGGATTCCACCAACGAGGATTAAACAGTGTTAGAAAAAATTTATGAAACTTTGGTTATAAAAAAAAACCAACGAAGGGTTTTCAAAACCAAACCCCTCGTCCCTTGGTTTGGTGTTTGAAGTCTCCGGAAAACAAAAAAAGGATTTTTAAAATTCCCCCAAGGGCCCCAAAACCCGTGAAATTTTACAGCCCGAAATGTAAAAATTTTTCGCGTAAAATTGAAATTTACCCAATTTTTTCTTTTAGCACCCTTTTCCTTTCCAAAAATTTGTCACAATAGCCCCTGAAGGGAATTCTCTTTTAAAAATGGGTTTTGTTTTTTCCGCTTTTTTTTTTTTTTTCCTCTCTCCCCTTTTTTAAATGGTTTGTTTGGGGTCTTTTGGGGGGTTTTGGACTCCCGGGGACTATGGGGTTGGATCCAACCCTTTTTTGGGCATTTTTTCTTCTTTTCGCCCCAAAGCCTGGGGCATGGCCTGAGGGTCTTTTTCGGGAAAAAAAATCCCCCAAAAGTTTGTGAGGGGGGAAGACAGTTGGGTCCTGACTTTTTGTGCCAATAGGGTTTTTCCCCGCTCTCGGTGTTTGTGCTGGGTTTGGGGTTTTTAACTTCGCTTTGGATTTACCTCGCTTCACCCCCCCAGGATTGACGACTCCGGTTTTTTATCACAAAGCTAAGTATTTATTGGTTGTGTGAAAGGAGACCCCCTGGGGCTCTTTGGACTTTGGCGTGTGACACGCTTCATCCCCCCCCTCTGTGGGGTGCAACTCTTTCACTGTCCCAAAGCGGGCCCCTTTGGGGGAATCAAAAGTGTCAGGGTTAAAAAAAGGACCACTTTACACGAAGGAACACTGCTTAGGGTCCCTACCTCCAGTGTGCCTTCCTTTTTTTAAACTAAGTAAAAACTTTTTTTCTTTCCCTCAGCTCGAGGACCGTACCTCCTTGGGGGGAAGGGTTTTTTCAAAAAGCCCCCGCCCATAATTTAATTTTTAGGGGGCCCTTTTTACTTTTTTCTTTCTTTTTACTTTGTTTCGATTTGTTGGGCTTTATAACCGGGCCCGGGCCTTGTGGGTGTAAAAGGGAGTCCCTGTTTGTGGTTTCCCCGTGGTTTCTTATATTCCCGCTATTTGGGCCCTTTACGCTAAAAATGTTTCTTATTTTGGGTTTAAAACAAATGGGTTTTTAAATTTAGAAAATTTTTCAGCACTAGTTTTTTTTTTAAACGTTTTTTTTTTTTTTTTTTTAAAGTTAATCTCCATTTTCGTTGGAGATTAACTTTCATATTAAAAGATTAGTATGTGTTCGTGCTAAAACACTGTTTAAAATACTTAAAGGGGTTGGGACGCCCAATTAGGTTGGCCCCAAAAACATTGAGTTTATTTTTTTAGTATATCTGGTTTTAGGTTTTCCCCGTGCATCAACCCCCCTGTGATAAATTGGGTGAAAGTACGCATCTTAACCCTTTTCCCATGGGCCCCGAAATTTCCCGTGAACCCCCCTAATGGTGGATTTGCTCAATAAATAAATATCTACTATCGTAGAGGGTTTCACTCGGTCCCCCGTCCCATTTAAAAAAAATAAATTTTCTCTTTTAAGGGTTTTGGTTTCAGACTAAGGCTGAAGCTTGAAAATTTCTTGGGCTCGGGGGCTCCTTAACCGCACATTGCTGGTTCTCTATCTCGCAAAAACCCCCGAAAGGCTGTAAAAGGGGCAGATGAAACGGAGTATATTAAGCTGATACTCCCAGAAAAGACCAAACTTTGCTATCCTGGGTTTCCCCCTTCCAGCAGGTGGATGCTTTAAAAAAAGAAGGGAAGAGGAAGAATTTTTGAAACTTGCGTTTTTCTTCCAAACCGTCCACGCAGACCTCAGCCTACGCTATCTCCCGGTTTTAAAAAAACACACTTACACTCCAACATTTAGCACATACATCCTGTCTTTTTCCTTTCCCCCCTTTTTTCATACAAAAATTCACACACCCCCTACAAACCAAAACACCCTTTTCCCCAACCTACTAATCGGGGGTGGCAGCGTGCCCTAGCCTGGGGTCCCTTTCATCTGTTCACTGCAACGAATCTTTTCCCCCAAAAAAATCATATTCTCCGGTTGAGCCCGAAACTCAACCAACATGTGAATTTTTCTGGGTCTACGCCCCGCTACAATAATAATAAAAATTATTATTATTTTTAGTATAGTAATTTGTAGTAGTACTTTCAAAATTTTTATTTTTTAAAAAAATATTATAAACCCCTAATAAAAAACCCAAAAATAATGAAAAATAAAGGGTAAAATAATAACATTTTTTACTTTTTAAAAATTGTTATTTATTTTCATTAATTTTTATTATTATTGTTATTTTTTTCATTATTATTTTCTTTTTTCATTTTAGTTGCAAAAAAAACTGTAATAATTACAATAATAAAGATTTATAAATTAAAGGGTAAAGAAAATGAAAAAATTAAATTTTAAAGTTTTTTTATTAATATGATTTTTATATTGGTTATTATTAATTTGTATTGTTGTTATTTTTTTTTATAATTTGGAAAAAAAAAATATTATAACTAATTAATGTAATAATAACATAATAATTTATAAAAGTGAAGCTAAGAAATTTTTTTTATTATTTTTTACTAGTTTTTCTACTATTATTAATTCTACATTTTGTATAATCAAACCAAAAAAAATATAAAAAGGTGGCATAATTACAATAAATAATTTAAAAATAATGATGATAAAAAAATGAAAAAATATTTTTGCAATAATGATGATAATGATGATACTAAAAAGATGATAAAAATGTGGTGTAAAGATAGCAATGTAAAATGAGATAATAATGATTATTTAAAAAAAACGGTATAATGCTATTTTTAAAAAAAAAGGAGAAAAAAAAAATTCCCCAAACCCGAAAAGCGGCCCAAAAACTAGGGAAAATATAGCCTTTCAAGTATTAAATCCAAAAAAAATGTTTTTTTTTTTTTCAGTGATGATTCTGTAATTGTAGGGAATAATAAAAACAAATATCATAAATTTATTAAAAATGACAAAAATGATGGTTTTAAAAAAGGAAAAGGGAATTTTTTTTTTTCTTTTATTCTTATTGTTTTTATTATTATTATTATTATTTTTTTTAAATTTTATTATTTTATTACCCATTTTTGTTATTTCATTATTGTTATTATTATTATTTTTAAAATTAAAATTATTAATTATTATCATTATTATTTTTATTTTTAATTTTAAACAAATTTTTACATTGTTTTCTTTAGTGTATTAAATAGTATTTCCTTTTATTTTTATTTTATTTTTAGAAAAAAAAAAAAAAAAATAAAATGTAATGATAACAAAAATAATGATTAAAATGAAAAATATTTGAATTATATTTAAACCTCAGAAAATGAAATATAAAATGAGAAAAAATGAACCTATTAAAAAATTCCCTTTTTAATTTTAATAATAATAAAATAAAAAAAAGTAAAAAAAATTTTTATAAGTAGAAAAGGGAGCGTATAGTTTAAATATTATCCCCAGAGAGTGTACTCAAAAATTCCCCCTTTTTTTTTGATTTTTTAAAAATTTTTTTTGTTTTAATTTTGTTAATAGTGATAATAATTTTTTAAAAAATTAAAAACAATCATTTACAATAATGATGATAAAAAGGGGAATAAAAAGAGAATTTTGATAAATTTCATTACATAAGATAATAATAATATATTTAAAAATAATAATAATGAAATAGTAAATTTTTATTATTATCATTATTATCATTATTTTTTCTTTATTCATTTTTTTTTGTTATTATTACTATCTTTTTTTTAAAAATATGACTTGGTTTTTTAAATTTTTAAAATTTCCAAATATGGATTTTTAAATGGGGACAATAACGTTTAAAAAAGGGTAGTTTGTGATAATAAGACAAAATAAAAATTTTTTTATAAAATTAATATTAATATTATATTTATTATTTCCCTTAAATTTTTAAAATTTTTTTAATTTTAGTAAGTAGGGAAACCCCTTATTATAACCCCTTTAAAAATTACAATTATACCGATAATAATTTAAAAAAGACATAAATCATTTTCATAAAAAACGTTATTATTTTTTTAATATTATTATTACATAAAATTTTTGGGAATTTTAGTATAATTAAAAAAAACCCTTAAAAAATAATTCTAATAAATTTAATAATAAATTATAATAAATGGGTGTTATGAGGATAATTTAATTGCCCAAAAATGTGATAAAAAATTTTTAATTAAAGAAAAATGATGTAAAGATGATGTTTCCCATTTTGGGTGAAAAATGAGGGAAATAATGATTTAAATTTAAAAGTGTTTGAAAAAATATTCCTTTTTAATAATAATAAAAATTAAAAAATAAAAATAATAATAATTAAAAATAAAATAATAATAATAATGAAAAATAATAATAAAAATAATAACAATAAATAATAAGAAGAATTAATTTAAATTTTTATTATTTTTAAAGTAAAAAAATTATTAAAAAATAATAATAATTATATTTTTATTATTAAATTCTATTACAAATTTTTATTTTATTATTTTATTATTATTATTATTAATATTAATTTTTATTATGGTTTTTTTTTTTTATCACAATTTAAAAATATTACAACTGTAATAACAAAAAAATAATGAGATATATGATTTTAATTTTTAAAAAAAAAATGTGATTAGAATAATGTTTTTTTTATTATTGATGTTATTATTATAATTGTTAAATTCCCTTATTAGTAGTATAAAATTTTCCCTGAAACACTTTTTTAAAAACTGTAATAAATTTTCAAAAATAAAGTTAAGAAATTTAAAAAAGCCATATAAATTTATTATAAAAAACGGGTTTTTTTGATTTTATTATTTTTGGGGTTTCTATTTTTTTGGTTTTTTGTAAATTAAATTGTATAATTTTGAAAAAAATAAAATTCCTGCAATAATGTTTAATAATAATATAATTATTAAAGTAAATTTATGGTTGCCTGTAATAATGATTTATTTAAAAATAATAATGAGAAAGAGGAAAAAATAATTTAAAGGGTTTAAAAACAGGTAATGAGAAAAGGGAAAAAATAAAAAATAACCCTGTCCATTTTTTTCCCAATTTAAAAAAATCCAAAAAGTAAAAAAAGTGGACCCAAAACTTAAAGGGGAAATTTTGGGAATTTTTAAGAGTATAACCCAATTATATCCAAAAATAGGTTGGGTTTCCCTTCCAAAGGGTGATTTTTTGGGAAAATTTTTAGAGTAAAATGATAAGGGTTATCAGGGAATTTTATTAGGAGGCATTTGCAAATTTTCTAGGGGGAACGAAATTTTTTGGGCCCCCCTTCAATAAAAATTTTTGATTTTAAAAATGATTTTTTCTTTTTGATTTTTTTCATAGTGGACCAAAACCTCTGGAAATTTTTGGGGTTGCTGTTTAAATTTTAGAGACAAAGCTCTTTCAGGGGGGTCTCTTTTTTCTTTTTATTACTCTACGAGCCCAGCTCTTGCTAGTTTTTAATTTTCCCAAAAATGCTCATTTGTGATGTTATTTTTTTTTAAAAAACCTGTGGCCTTATTTTCTTTGGGACAGCGCCCCGCGGGAAATTTGGTGTCCACCAAAGGGAAATATATGCTTAAAGCCCCCTTTTGTCGAAGTTTTAGGAAAAAAAATAGAAAAAGCTGCTTCTATAATCCGGGAAATTCCCCGATATTGTTTTATTTTATCACAAAGGTTTTTTCCAACAAGTTCGAGCTTACGCTCCTTGGAAGGCGACCCCGTCTGTCTTTTTTACGTTTAAAATTTTTGGCGCTGAAGGCGTTTCTCCCGTGTCGCATGAATATTTAAAACAAAATAAGGAAAAATGATTGCTTCCCCAACGAGTCCCCGAAAGGGGGTGCCACAGGCCTTGGGGTGTATTGATTTAAGAGACCAGTGAAGGTCCAAAAGCTAAAAATTTCCGGGATTTCGTCCAAAACCCCGCGGACTACCACCCTTCCCGGGAAAAGGGCTAGAAACAAAACTCATTAAACAAATTAACTACTTGCTCACCTTACCAAACCACCCCCAGGGAACCCCCAAAAAACGTATGATGACTTAAAATTCCCAAAATTTCTTTTTTTGTGGGAGACGTTCCTGAAAAGCAAAGAGCTTTATCATAGGTTTCAATTTCATCAGGTGGGCAATTAAAATGAAAAATAGCCCAAAAATACTACCATCTAAATTTTTTTAAATTTGGGATCCGACAAAATCCAAAGGGAGAATTTAAAAAGTCCTTCTGGGAAAAAGGGGGGCTTTGGGGGGATGACTGGCGACTCCCCCTCCACCACCCACCCTCCCCGATCCTTCCGACATAAATGGTAGTTCAGCCCAAAACGACCTCGTCAGACACGGGTGTTAAAATGGCGTTTTTTTGGAGAAAATAAATTTTCCGGGGGCATAGGCCCAGGGCTAATAAATTTTAAAGGGCATTTAATTTGATCAAAACTTCGGAAAAGTTCCCCTTGGGATAAAGGTGACGTGAAAAAATTTTTAATTTGGGGTTTTTTGGGAAGTGCCTTTTTCCACCCTTTTTTTTTTCCCCTTCTTTTTTGGGGAGGGAGACGCCTTTCCCCTCCCTCGCTTGGGGGGACCTCTCTCGGGGGGGTTTTGGAGACAAAAGCCTCCATGTCCCGCCCCTCCGGGGGGAGGGAGAAAACTGACAGATCGATCTGCTTCCCCTCCGAGAAACCGATCGCGAGCCCCAAAGGAAATCCTCCCCAGGAGTAGCCCGGGCGGGAAGGGGCGCCTTTCCCGGACCGTGATTCGGTATTTGCCTCCTTTGGGTTTTTGCTGGGGTTTATGCAGCCATTTTATCGAAACCCAATTTTGTCAGAGAAAACCTTTTAAAAATTTTTTTTTTTTAACGGTTTGTCGAAATTCGGCCCAAATTTTTTTATCCTTGGCTGCAAGCTGTTTACTTTACAAATTTAATTTGCACTAGGGTGATGTTTTGTTACTACCCTTCGGCATAGGAAGTATCGGGTTTTGGGTTTCAAAAACTTTTCCCACTTTCCCCCTTAGTTCAGTATAACTAACTTCATGCTTTCCTCATATATGCTAATGTCTTTATTTTCCCCTTTTTCAGGTGTTGCACTCAGCAAAATCCTACTGATGGGGAACCCCCCACAATTAGCACATTTTTGGAAAAATTTGGGTAGTCCCAAATGGGTGGTGTCTGGGGTTCAGACATTAAGGCAAAAGAATTTATTTGAAAAACCTTTTATCAATGCATCTTAATGAGGGGTGTCCCGAATTTTTGGCCCCCTTTTATTACAGTGCATTGGCTTTTGGGGGCCAGGTCTTACCCTTTAAAACACGTTCATAAACCCACATTGACATATTTTGGAAAAATTTTTTCAAAGCAAAGGTCACACCAGTCCGTTTTCGTTCGCACATTCCCGTTTCCTTTTTTGGTCATACAATTTAAACGTTCCCCCTACGTCTGGGCCCTTTATGCCCCTCAAGAATTTCATTTCTTCCATCCCTCCCCCAAATTTCCCCGGAAAGATTACTCCCTTTTCCGGTATTTTGGGCCCAAAAAAGGGAAAAGTTACTTTAACTTTTTGAAAATCTGAAATTTTCGTCGCTTAAGTTTAAAACCTTTAATTTTGGGAGTTTTTATTGTAAATTTTAAAAGGGAAACTTCCATCTCGCAATTTTTTGACAAAATCAAAATCGCCGGGGCCACCCTTTTTCCCTCAAGGCCTTTTTTTATGATAAAAGGGGGTTTACGTTCAAAGAATTTTTTTCATTACACCGCATTTTACCTTCGCCCAACCTTGGATTTTGGTAGGGATTTTTAAAAGTGGTCTTTCCCTTTTGGCGTTTGTGGGGGTTCCCCTTTTTTTCAGGGGCGAATTAGTCAAAAGTGGTTATGATTTGCCCCTCCTTTTAGGTTGGGTTGAAAATTTATTCATTTTAAAAAATTTTCTGCCGGTCAACAGCTAAAAGGGCATTAGCGGCGAATACCTTGTTAAAAAAGAACATAATTTTAAAATGTTTAAAAAATTTTAAAAAAAAAATCAATTTAGATTTTTCTTATAAAACTAAAAATAAAAAACCCAAAAAAAAAATCAAAAACATAAATTTTTATAACTCCCAAGTGTATAAAAATTTTTGCATAAAAATATGCATTTTTAAAAACCCTTAAAATTTAAAAAAATTAGTTCCCTAAGGAAAAATAATAAGGGGCCCCCCTTGTCAACAATCCTCCCCCAATACATTCTTCAAAATGTTAAAGGGGGAGGGCAAGTAAAAGCTTGGTCTGAGAATGTTGCCATCTTTCCACTACAATTTCGGATTTTAAGGCTCTTGGGTCCCCCACAAAGTGCCCGATTTTTAGCCCTAAACGGCCCCTGAAGTCAGGTTTTTTGTGTGGCCCCGAAAAACCCTT
>NW_023662940.1:0-7500 GCF_015228065.2 Penaeus monodon
ATTATTCTAATCTTACTTATTATATTATTTATTGTTCTTATTACGTTATAATATTTTTTGGCAATAATTATATAATTAAAGTTAATAATAATACTATAATAATACTCATAATAATAATAAATAATAATAATAATAATATAATAAATATAATAATAATAATAATAATGATAATAATGATAATAATAATGAATAGTAATAATATTATAATCATAAATGTTATCCAATTTTATTCTCACTTTTATATTATTGTCAGGATAATAGAATCTGGTATCATTATCATATTACCTCTTAATTGCCAGAATCATCAAATGAATGGAAAAACAGATATTTTGGAGCTACTATCAAAAGGCTATATTTCGTAGATTGCCGCGTTTCGACTTGTGGGATTTTTTTTCTTTTACCTTTTTTTTATATTAATATGGACACAAGTCATGTATCTCATCATTATTATCCTGATATTATCATTATTATCGTTATCATCACAGTATCATCTATCTCATTATATCATCATTATCATCAGTATTGCAATATTATCATCATTATTGCAATTTTCATTATTATTGCAATTATTTGCAGTAAATAGAATTTTACAGCTATACTAATAACAAATACAATAATAATAGTAAAACAATCATAATACAATAATAACGTTTTTATAATAATTATTTATGTATTAATTTCAATTATATGTTATTATGCTCATTATACTGTTATAATGAATTATTTTTACAATTATATACCAGTAGAAATAATAATATGATAATAATAAACAATAAGAAATTAATAACAATATATAACAATTAGTATTATTATAATGATACTTATATTATTATGTATTGTTCTTATTGTACAGTTATAAGAATTTTGTGGGCAATAATACGAAGAATTAAAGTAATAATACTAATTAATAATGAATAATAATAATAATAATAATAATAATAATAATAATAATAATCATAATTAATAAATGATAATTTTGTAATATGTAATAATATGATAATAGTAATAATATAAATCATCAAATGTTATCAAAATTATCTTTATCTCATTTTATCATCAGTATTGTCCATGATTAATAGCAATTATGGAATTATTATCATGATACCTATAATTGCCAGAATCATCAAATGAATGGAAAAAACGTCATTTTGGAGTTCATATTCAAACGGCTATATTTCCCGTAGATTTGCGCTTGTTCACTTGGGGGATTTTTTTCTTTTACCTTTTTTTTATTATTCTGGAAACATTCCTGTCTCTTATCATCATTATTATCATGATTCATCATCTATTTCGTATCATCATCATATCCTCATTATCCTCATATCCATCAGATTATCATAAGTTTGCAATATATCATCTTATGCAATTATATCAGTATTATTGCCAGGATTGCCAGTTATATAGATAAGTTTAAAATATACTAATACAACTACAATAACTAATAGTAATAACAATAATAATAAAAATAATAAGTTTTTATAATCATGTATTTATATCCATTATTTCAATTAAATCTCGTTATTACTGTAATTATTACTGTTATCAATACTTATTTTTACATTATATACCAGTAGAAATAATAATAATGATAATAATAACAACTATAATATTAAAACACTATTAAAAAACTCGTATTAGCTATAATATACTTATTATTAGTATTATTGTTATTATTACGTTACATTATTTTGCAATAATCCTAATAAGTAAGTAATAATAATCATACTAATAATCATAATAATAATAAAAATACCAACAATAATAATAATAATAATCAATAATAATAATAATAATAATAAATACTAATATAAGGATAATAATGATAATAAGAAGATAATAGTAATAATATTAATAATCATCATGTTATCAAATTCTCTATCTCACTTGATCATCATATTGTCATGATTAATAGAATTTGGTAATTCTTATCATATTACCTATAATTTGCAGAATCATCAATGAATGGAAAAAACGTCATTTTGGAGTACTCTCAAAAGGCTAATTTCGCTAGGATTTTGCCGCTTTTTCGACTTTGGGGTTTTTTCTTTTACCTTTTTTTTATATATATGGACAAAATACTGGTCGTCTCATCATTATTATCATATTATCGCATATACGTTATACTCATTCATATCTCATTATCATCATTATCATCATCCTTATCATTCCTTATGCAATTATATCCTCATTGATTGCATTTATTCTAATTATTATTGCAATTATGCAGTTATACTAGCTATTTTCCATCTATATATAACAACTACAATAATAATAGTAATAACATCATAATAACAATAATAATTTCGTTTGTATAATCCATATTTATATTCATATTCAATATATCGTATTACTGTAATAGTACTGTTATAATAATATTTTTACAATTATACTACCCAGTTTAGAAATAATAATAATGATAATATAACAATAATAAATTAAGAAACATATTATAACAATTGTATTATTATAATTATTACTTATTATATATATTGTTTATTACAGTAATAATATCTTTTTTGGCAATACTTACTAATAATTAAAAATAAAATAATAAAATAATAAGAAGAAGAATATAATATATAATAATAATAATACTAATAATAATAATATAAGATAATAATGATCATAAGAATGATTAGTAATAATATTAATACATCAAATGTTATCCAATATTCTCTTTATTATCACTTGTCCATCATGATTGTCATGATTAATAGAAAATGTCTGGTAATTATTATCATTATTACCCTAATAATGGCCAGAATCATCAAATGAATGGGAAAAAACGTCATTTTTGGAGTCTACGCGCAAAGGCTTATATTTCGCAGATTTTGCCGCGTTTGAGACTTTTGGGATTTTTTTTTTCTTTCTGTACCTTTTTTTTCTATATGACAACAATTTGGTATTACAAAGTATTATCAGGATTATCAGTCATGATTATCGTTATATCTCAGATTCATCATTATCATCATTAGCATCTCCTTATCATCATGATTGCAACTATTGCATCGTATTGCAATTATTATCATTATGATGGCACTTATTGCAGTTATAATGGAGATAACTTTTAAATGCTATACTAATACAATACAAATAATAATTAGGAGTAACAATGAATAATAAACAATGAATAACGTGCAACCCTTTATCCGGGTCTTTATAAAATTATTTATATCATTATTTCAATTACTATCGTATTACTTAATTATCAGGGTATAATAATTATTTGTACACTTTATACTTACCAGTAGAAATATACTAATGATAATCATACCAATACTAATATTAATAACCATATTATAACAATTAGTATTATTATAATTATACTTATTATTATTATTATTCGTTATTATTTACAGTTATCATATATTTTTTGGCAATAATAAAGAATAATTAATAGTAATAATAATAATACTAATAAGAATAATAATAATAAAAACAAGAATAACAACATACTGAATAATAATAATAATAATAATAATAATCAATGATAATAATGATAATAATAATGATAATAGTAATAATATTACTAATCATCAAATGTATCCAAATTCTCTTATTTCACTTTATCATCATTATTGTCAGGATGGTAATAGAAGTCTGGTATTATATCATTAATTCCTAATAAATTGCCAGAATCATCAAATGAAGGAAAAAACGTCATTTTGAGTACCTCAAAACGGCTAATTTCCCAGCAGATTTTGCCGCTTTTTGCGACTTTTGGGATTTTTTTTCTTTTACCTTTTGTTTATTTTATATGGAACAATTCTGTTATTATCACATTATTATCCTGATTAGCATCATTATTATGTTATCATCATCATTATCATCAGGATCAATCATTATCATCTCATTATCATCATATTGCATATTATCATCATTTTGCAAATTATTATCCTATTATTGCAATTATGGAGTATACAGATAATTTCCATTTATACTAATAAACAACTACAATAATAATGTAATAACCATTATAATAACAATTAATAACGTTTATAATCATATTTATAGCATTATTTCAATTTAACTCTGTGATTCTGTAATTATTATGTTATAATAATTATTTTTACAATATATACGTAGAAATAATAATAATGATAATAATAACAATAATGATATTAATAACAATATAGATAACAATTAGTTATTATTATAATTATACTTATATTATTATATATTGTTCATATGACAGTTAGCATATATGTTTTGGCAATATATAAGAATTAAAGTATAATAATAATAATATAATAATAATAATAATATAATAATAATAATAATACATAATAATAATCAAATCAATAACAATAATAAGATAATAATGCTAATAATAATGATAATAGTATAAATCTATACTCTAAATGGTATCCAAATCTCTGATTCTCACGTGATCATCATTATTGTCTGTAATGAATTTGGTAATTAGTATCATTATTACCCTAAATAATTGCCCGAATCATCAAAATGAATGGAAAAAACGTCATTTGGAGTCTCTATAAAAGGCTCTATTTCGCTAGATTTTGCCGCTTTTGTCGACTTTTGGATTTTTTTTTTTTACCTTTTTTTATATATATGGACACAATTCCGTTTATGATCCTCATTTATCATGATTCATCCTATTATCGTTATCATCAATCATTATCAGCATTATCATCATTATCATCATAAGTATAATAATTAGTTGCAATTATCTATCATTATTGCAATTATTATTATTTATTGCAATTATGGCAGTTATATAGATAATTGTAACATCTATACCTACATTAAACAACTACAATAATAATATACTAACATATATAATAACAATAAGAACGTTTTTAATCATTATTTATATCATTATTTCCTAATATGTTATTACGTAATTAGTTACTGTTATAAATTATTTTTACACTTATACTACCCAGTAAAATCATAATAATGATAATAAGTAACAATAATATATTCATAAACAAGATTATAACATTCGTATTATTACAATATATTATTATTATTATTATGTTATAGGACAGTTATATTATATATTTTTTGGCAATAAGACTAATAATTAAAGTAATAATACTAATAATAATAATAATAATAATAATAATAATAATAATCATATAATTAATAATAATAATAAATAATAATAATAATAATCATAATGAACTAATGATACTAAGTACTGATAATAGTAATAAATTAATAATCAATCAAATGTTATCCAACTCTCTTTATTCTCCTTTACATCCATTAGTGTCATGATGAATAGGAATTCTGGTAATGATTATAATTATACCTAATAAATTGCCCAGAATCATCAAATGAATGGAAAAACGTCATTGGAGTCTACTCTCACAAAAGGCTAGATTTCGCTAGATTTTGCCGCTTTTCGACTTTGGGATTTTTTATTTACCTTTTGTTTTCTTATTATGGACACAATCCTGTATTATCATCACATTATTATCATGATTTCATCATTATTATCGTTATCATCATCAGTATCATCATATCAGCATTATCATCCTCATTATCATCTTTTTGCAATCGATTATCATCATTATTGCAATTATTATAATTATTATTGCAATTATGCAGTTATAATAGATAATTTTACATCTATACTAATAACAACTACAATAGTCATAGTAATAACAATAATAAAAACAATAATAACGTTGTTATATCATTATTTATATCATTATTTCAATTAATATCGTTATTACCGTAATATTACTGTTATAATAATTATTTGTACCCATATACTACCAGTAGAAAATCAATAATAATGCTAATAATTAACAATATAATATTAATAACAACATTATAACAATTAGTTTATATAATTATACTTATTATTATTAATTTGTGATTCTTACAGTTCTAATATATCTTTTTGGCAATTAATACTATAATTAAAGTAATTAATAATAATAATAATAATAATAATAATAATAAATAATATATAATTAATATAATAATAAAGTATATAATAATAATGATAGTAATGATAAAATAAGAGAATAGTAATAATATACTAATATCAAATGTTATCAATTTCCTTTATTCTCACTTTTATAATCATTATTGTCAGGATTAATAGAATGTCTGGTAATTATTATATTATTACCCTCATAATTGCCCGAATCATCAAATGAATGGAAAAACGTCATTTTGGAGTCTACTCTCAAAAGGCTTATTCGCAGATTTTGCGCTTTTTTTTCGACTTTTGGGATTTTTGTTCTTTTACCTTTTTGTATTATATATGGACACAATTCCTAATAATTATTATCATATTACCATATATAACATTATAATCGTTTATATATTATTATATCATATTCATATACTCTTATCATTATTAATTATTATCATTTTGCAATTAATCATTTTTTCAATTATTGCATTATAATAATATTAATTATAATCATAACAATACAATATACTACAAATTTAAAAAATATATAAATAATAACTTTTTATATATTATTTATATATTTATTGTATTAATATTTTTTTAAATATCTTTATAATTATATATTACAATAATAATAATAATAATAATAATAATAATAATATAACAATAATAATGATTAATAACAATAGTATATACTAATTATATTATTATAATTATACTTATTTTTACTATTGTTTTTGTGTACAGTTATAATATATTTTTTGTGCAATAATACTAATAATTAAAGTAATAAGGATAATAGATAATAATAATAATAATATATAATAATAATGAATAATAATAATAATTAATATAAAACCATATAATAATAATGATCATACATAATGATACGTCGGTATAATATCAATAATCATCCAAATGTTATCCAAATTCTCTTTATTCTCACTTTTATCATCATCTATTGTCATGATTAAATCAGAATTCTGGTAATTGTGTGTTATCATTATTTACCTAATAATTGCCAGAATCTATCAAATGAATGGAAAAAACGTCCATTTTGAATCTACTCTCAAAAGGCTATATTTCGCAAGAGTTTTGCCGCTTTTTTTCTCGGAACTTTTGGGATTTTTTTTCTTTAACTTTTTTTTGTATTATATATCGACACAATTCCTGTTATTATCATCATTATTATCATGATTATCTCATATTATCGTTTATACATCGATCATTATCATATTATCATCATTATCATCATCATTATCATCATTATTGCAATTATTATCATCATTATTGTGCAATTTATATCATTATTATTGCAATTATTTGCAGTGTATAATAATATATAATTTACATCTATACTTAATAACAACTACAATAATAATAGTAATACCAATAATATACAATATAACGTTTTTGTATAATCATTATTTATTTCATTATTTCAATTAATATCGTTATTACTGTAATTCTTACTGTTTTAATATATTTTTTGGCAATAATACTAATAATTAAAGTAATAATATAATAATAATAATAATAATAATATAATAATAATAATAATAATAATATAAATAATAATAATAATAATAATAATAATGATAATA
>NW_023662940.1:10000-15513 GCF_015228065.2 Penaeus monodon
TATTTATCATGATTAATCATCATTATGATCGGTTATCATCATCATTATCAATCATTATCAGCATTATCATCATCATTTATCATCTTGGTTGAAATTATTATCATCTTTATTGGCAATTATTATCATTATTTATTGCAATTATTGCGTTATAATAGATAATTTTACATCTATGCTAATACAACTAACAATAATATCGTAATCGCATAATAATAACAATAATAACGTTTTTTATAATCATTATTTTATCATTATTTCAATTAATATCGTTATTACTGTAATTATACTGTTATAATAATTATTTTCAATTATCTACCAGTAGAATATAATAATGATAATAATACAATAATAAATTAATAACATATTATAACATTAGTATTATTCTAATTATCTTATTATTATTATTATTGTTTTATTACAGTTTATAATATATTTTTTGATAATAACGATATATTACCGTAATAATAATAATATAAATATACTATAATAATATAATAATAATCATCATCATATAATAATACTAATTATAATAATATAATAATAATGATAATAATGATACTAATAATGATAATAGTATATATCATAATCATCAAATGTTATCCAAATTCTCTTATTCTCACTTTTTCATCATTCTTGTCCTGATTATAAATTCTGGGTAATTATTATCATATTACCCTAATAATTGCCAGAATTCATCAAATGAATGAAAACAAAACGTCATTTTTGGATTCTACTCTAAAGGCTATTTTTCGCTAGAATTGGCGCGCTTTTTCGACTTTTGGATTTTTTTCTTTTACTTTTTTTTTTATTTATATGGACCCAATTCCTGTTTATTATCATCATTATTATCATGATTATCATCATTATTATCGTTATCATCATCATTATCTCATTATCATCCTTATCATCATCATATCATCATTATTGCAATTATTATCATCATTATTGCAATTATTATCAATTATTATTGCAATTATATTGCAGTTATAATAGATAATTTTTAACATCTGTACTAATAACAACTACAATAATAATAGTAAAAACATAATAATAACAATAATAACGTTTTATAATCATTATTTATATCATTATTTCAATAAGTATCGTTATTACTGTATTATTACTGTTATAATAATTATTTTTAACAATTAACTAACAGTAGACACTACTCATAATGATATCATAACAATAATAATATTAATAACATTTATATTACAATTAGTATTATTATAATTATACTTATTATTATTATTATTGTTTATTTTACGTTATAATATATTTTTTTAGGCAATACTACTAATATTAAATAATAATAATAATAATAAATAGTAAGAATAATAATAATATAATAATAATAATATAATAAGAATAATAATATAATAATCATAATAATCATTAATAATGATACTTATAATGATAATAGTAATAAGATTAATATCATCAAATGTTGCCATTCTCTTTATTCTCACTTTTATCATCCTTATGCTGATTAATAGAAGTTCTGTAATTATTTCATTATTACCCTAATATTGCCAGATCTCAAATGAAAATGGAAAAACGTCCATTTTGTAGTCTACCTCAAAAGGCATATTTCAGCTAGATTTTTGCCGCTTTTTCGAGTGTTTTTTTTTTTTTGGATTTTTTTTTCTTTTATACCTTTTTTTTTATTATATATGGACACAATTCCTGTTATTCTCATCATTATTTATCATGGATTCTCATCATTAGTTAGCGTTTCATCATCATTATCTCATTATCATCAACATTATCATCTTATTGCAATTATTATCATGCATTATTGCAATTATTATCATTCTTATTGCAATTATTGCAGTTTAATAGATGATTTTACATCTATACTAATAACAACTACAATACTAAGATAAATAACAATAATAATACAATAATTACGTTTTATATCAGTTTTATATCATTTTTCAATTAATTCGTTAGTTACTGTATTATTACTGTTATAAGATAATTATTTTTACAATTATACTACCAGTAGAAATAATAATAAGGATAATAATAACAATATATATTAATACAATATAATACAATGAGTATTTATTATAATTATACTTATTATTTATATTATTGTTATATTACAGAGTTATAATATATTTTTTGGGCATATCTAATAATAAAGGGTAAGAATGTAAGAATAGATATAATAATAATAATAATATAATATAATATAATAATACATATATAATATAATAATATAGATAATATGCTAATAATGATAATAATAATGTATAGTAATAATATTATAATCATCAAATGTCTCACAAATTCTCTTTTTCTCACTGTTTGTCATCATTATTGTATGATTTAGAATTCTGGGTAATTATTTAGCATTATTACCCTAATAATTGGCCAGAATCATCAATGAAATGGAAAAAAACGTCATTTTGGGTCTACTCTCAAAGGCTATATTTCGCTTAGATTTTTGCCGCTTGTTCTACTTTTGGGATGTTTTTGGAGGACCTTTTTTTTTATTATATATTGACACTTCCTGTTTTATCATCATTATTTATCATGGATTATCATCATTATGTCTCGTTATCATCATCATTATCATCATTATCATCATTATCATCATTATCAATCATCTATCTCATTATTGCATTATTATCATCATTCTTGCACTTATTATCATTATTCTTGGCAATTATTGCAGTTATAATAGGATATTTTACATCTATACTTAACAACTACATAATAATAGTATAACATAATAATAACAATAATAACCGTTTTTATAATCATTTGTATATCATTATTTCATTATATCGTTTATTAACTGGTAATTAATTACTGTTGATAATAATTATTTTTACAATTTATACTACCAGTAGATAATGTATAATGATAATAAATAACAATAATATATTAATAACAATATTATAACAATTAGTATTATTATAATTATCTTATTATTATTATTCTTAGTTATTAATTACAGTTATAATTAGTTTTATGGCAATAATACTGATAATTAAGTAATAATACTAATAATATAATATAATAATATAATTAATAATAATATAATAATAATATAATAATAATAATACTATATAATATGATAACTATGTACTAATAATGAAATAGTAATATATTATAATCTTCAAATGCTTCCCAAATTCTCTTGTAATTCTCACTTTTATCATCCATTATGGGCAGATAATAGAATTTCATGGTAATTATGATCTATTACCCTAATAATTTGCCATAAGCATCCAATGATGGAAAAAACGTCATTTTGAGTCACTCTCAAAGGCTATATTTCGCTAGATTTTTTGTCGCTTTTTCGACTTTTGGATTTTTTTTTTTTTACCTTTTTTTAATTATATATGACACAGTCCTGTTATTTATCAAATCATATTATCATGATTAATCATCATTATTTCGTTATCCTCATCATTATCTCATTTCATCATTATCCATCAGTATTTGCAATTATTATCCTCATTATTGCAATTATTATCATATTAAATTGCAATTCTTGCAGTATAATAGATCATTTTCATCTTATACTAATAACACTACAATAATAATAGTAATAACAATAATAATAACAATAATAGACCGTTTTTATAATCATTATTTATATCATTATTTCATTAATATCGTTTTTACTGTAATTATACTGTTATAATAATTATTTTTGCGGTTATACTACCAGTAGAAATATAATAATGATAATAATAACAATAATAATATTAATACATCTTATAACAATTAGTATTATTATAATTATACTTATTATTATTATTATTGTTATTATTACGTTATAATATATTTTTTTGGCAATAATACTAATAATTAAAGTAATAATAAAATAAAATAATAATAATAATAATAATAATAATAATATAATAATAATAATAATAATAAATATATAATATGAAAAATATAATAATATAAATGTAAAAATTAATAATCATCAATGTTATCCAAATTCTCTTTATTCTCACTTTTATCATCATTATTGTCATGATTATAGAATTCGTAATTATTATTCATTATTACCTAAATTGCCAGAATCATCAAATAATGGAAAAAACGTCATTTTGGGAGTCTACTCTCAAAGGCTATATTCGGGTAGATTTGCCGCTTTTTTTGACTTTTGGATTTTTTTTCTTTTACCTTTTTTTTATTTAAAATATGTACACAATTCCTGTTTTTATCATCATTATTTCATGATTATCATCATTATTAGTACATCTCATTATATCATTATCATATTATACATCATTAATCATCATTAAATTTCAAAATTATCACATTATTTTCAATATTATCATTATATTCAATTAAATTGCAGTTATAAAAGTAATTTTACATCTATACTAATAAAAACTACAATAATAATAGTAATAACAATAATAATAACAATAAAACGTTTTATAATCATTATTTATATCATTATTTCAATTAAAATCGTTATTACTGTATTATTATGTTATAATAATTATTTTTACAATTATACTACAGTAAATTTTATAATATAAAATAACAATAATAATATTAATAACAAAATTAAACAAATTTGTATTATTATAATTATAAATTATTATATTATTATTTATATACGTTTTAATATATTTTTTGGCCCAAAATACTATAAATTTAAAATATAATAATATAATAATATAATAATATAATAATAAAAATAATTATATAATAATAATAATAATAAAGAATAATGTAATAATAAGATAATATAATAAAATTACTAATCATCCCTGTTTTCCAAATTTTTCTTTATTCTCACTTTTTCATCATTTTGTCATGATTAATAAATTCTGGTAATTATATCATTATTACCCTAAAATTCAAATCATCAATGAATGGAAAACGTCAATTTGGGGTCTACTCTCAAAGCTATTTTGCTAAATTTTCCGCTTTTTCGACTTTGGATTTTTTTCTTTACCTTTTTTTTATTATATATGACACATTCCTTTAATATCATCATTATTATCATGATTATCATCATTATTATCGTTATCATATCATTATCATATTTCAAACATTTTCTCATTCATAAATTTTTCTTAATCATATTATTGCAAATTATTATCATCATTATTGATTATTATCATTATATGCAATTATTGCAGTATAATGATATTTTACATCTATACTTTTAACAATACTAATAATGTAATAACTAATATAACAATAATAACGTTTTTAAAACATTATTTATATCATTATTTCAATTAAAATCGTTTTACGTAATTTTTACTGTTATAATAATTATTTTAACAATTATACTACCAGTAGAAAAAATAATAATGAATAATACTAATAATATTAAAACAAAATTTTTAAAATTTGTATTTTATAATTATCTTATTATTATTTTATTGTTTTTTTATTACGTTTAATATTTTTTTTGCAATATAATTTAAGTAATAAAATAATAAAAATAATAAAAAATAATATATAAATAAAAAAATAAATAAAAAAATAATAATAAAAATTTTAAAAAATTTTAAAAATAATTA
>NW_023662942.1:0-12500 GCF_015228065.2 Penaeus monodon
ATGCCCTTTATTTCCTCACACCTTTTAGTTTTTTTTAATTGCTTAACTACTAAAACCATCACCCAAATTTTAAAGCTTTTTTCAGTATGCAAAAACCCCTCCTTTTCTAGAATACACGTGATCTGCCTCTTCTTCAGTGACAATGACGATGTGTTTTCCTGTGCTAGGGTGGTGTACTTGCTTTCACACAAAATTTCATGGAAAAACCAAAAGACCTTATAAATTTTTTTAAAAAATCATGGACTTTTATCAACTAAAAAAAGTGTGAAAGGTAGTACAATTGCGACTAGATTTTAAAGAACAAATTTTTAGATGCGAAAAATCAAAAAATTCAAAAGTTTGGCTCCATTTCCGAAAAGTTCCCGTTTTTTGATCTTTGTAAAATGAATTTGGCTCGCTTTTCCCCAAGTCCATTTTTTGATCTTCTAAATATGAATTTGGCTCGCATTCCGAAAAGTCACTTCTTTGATTTTCGTAATATGAATTTTGCTCGCTTTTCCCGGGAAAAGTTGAATTTTTTTGCATTCAAAATTTTTCTTTGTCTCTACCGACCTAAAATCAAACGGGGCCCTTTCTATGTCCCCCCCCCAAACCCCGGGTTCCCCCAGTGTCCCCCAGATTTTTGGCTGGAGTTGAGGGACTTTGTCTCGGGCGAGGCATCCATACTAAAAAATTTTACCCATTGAAAGATTGTGGGACACAAAAGGGAGGGGGTAAAAGCGGGGATCAGAAGAAAAAATACTTTCCCCAAAATCCCTTTGTGTGTATTCATAAAAAATAATTCTCTTTCTTTCCCCTCCTTCCTGCAAGCAGCAGTATGATCCTGCCATAGGGCAGAAGGAGAGAGACTTACCCCTGCCACCAAGTTCCTCTCTTCCGAGTTAAAAAAATCAGGTATGGTTTCACATTACCTCATTTATTCCTAGTTTTTTAGTGTGGTTTCGTTTTCCTGTTACAAATCATACAAATTCCCCAAAATACAGTAAAAACCCGCTCTTCACATTTTATCAAAATTTGTTGTTGAGGGTAAAAGTTCTGCCGTCTCAACAAAACCCGCATTGTACCAAGACGGGAAACGAAGAAAAGTTCGGGTTTCGCGATTAAAGGGATGTGGGTTTTTCTCTAGGGGGCCTGGGGGTATAGCCCTGTTAGGGCTATATTACCCTGGGGGGCCAGGGGGCATAGCCCCCCTTCTAGGCGTTTTTTATTACCACAGGGGTCCAGGGGGCAGAGCCCCCCGGCTAGGGAAAAATAGTTATATGTATAAATCCCACAGGGTTTAGGTTTTGGTTGGGGTTTTTAGTTAGGGGCGCATTTTCATTACCAAAGGGGGGTCTGGATTAGTGAAAACCCGTAATTTTTACCAAACGTGGGTTTTTGGGTTTCCCGTAGAGTTTTTTTGAACGTTGGGGGCATCGGTGCGTAAGTTTTAAAATGCGTGACGCCTAGATTTCAGTCCGATTTTAAGCATTTTTTTTGCTTGTTTTACACTTTCTGTTCCTTTTCTTCATTTCGGTATGGGGGCCGTTTTCTCCCGCCTTCTTTTATATGAAAAAAACATAGCAAACGTAGAGCAAAAACCAAGAAAAATTATCTTCTATGCAATTCCCCTCCAACTCAAAAAAAAACGAAGTTATTAGACACGGAAATGTCTGAGAGCCAAAAGAAAAAATCTCAATATTTTAAAAATCGCCATCCGATATCCTTTCCTATTTTTGTAAACAAAACAAATGATGCCGCTTTATTTTGTAAAATTTTTATCGCAATATTTCTATTTTCTTTCGTAAAAATGCCCTATAAACTTACATAAAGGACATTTTTTTTCCCCAAAAGGATATGTTTTACATGATATTACTATATAATATCGAATATTTCAAAAAACCAATACAAACTTACTCTGCGCAAATCGTGTGTCGCCTCACATTACGGGAAAGGGGGCCTGAAGAATTGCGCGAAAATTTAAAATCAGTATGTTGGCGTACCAAGTGCGCGCAAAACTTTTGAAATAAAATAGTACAGCGCATGCCGTGACAATGTCCGAGAGGCAATGAAATTACAAAAAAAATTTTTAACCAATACTAGCACCCCGCGTGATAGGTAGTATAGGGTAAGAAAAAACCAAATGTAAAAACTCTTTCCCAAAAATGGAGGACGCAGGTCCCGGGGTGAAAACCCATTATTAAAAAACTTTTCTGATTATTTGGGGGAAAAAAAAAAATGAAATCGGTTTTATTTTTTGGGAACACGGTTTTTTTTTGCCTCTCGGTGAGTTGCCCAATTTTTAATTTCCTTGAAAATATCGTGAAGATCGACACTTGGGTATTGTGGCCGAGGAAAAAGATCGCTAAGACAAAACGGCGAAAAATTTCGTTTTCTCGACCAGCGTTCCAGGAACTTCCTGCGGGGACACATTTGGAACCATTTAAAGTTTTTTTGTTTGTTAATCATTGGCTTCAGAAGTTGGGTCATGAAACTGTCTTTAAAATGCTTTGGGCATGTAAAAAAAACAAGTAGCGTAGATTGGGGAGTTTTTTTTCAGAAGAAACCCCAAAAATTGGTTACAGTCAAATTCTATAGGATTTGGGGGTGAAATCGGTTGAGATCGACAAAAACGCTGCTCGTGCGCCGGAGTACAACGAGGGAGGAACTTAGTAAAGTTGGGTCTTTGGGGTATTGACGTGATTCAAAAAAAATTTCGTGGGCCTTTGGTAGGCAGTGATAGAGTGAGACACCTCATACCCCTAAAAAAACATTCTTTTACCAGGAAGTGTTATAGTATGATGGGTGGGTGCCTACCGTAATTTAAAACAAAAAGGGGTACGAGCACCTGGAAATTTAATCATTCAGAAAATTTTGTAGACCCCACTTCCCACTACCACACACAGAATATCGAAAGGGTTGGCTGGATTTAAAAAAATACTTAAACTTTCCGGGGTATGCGACTGATTATTTAAAACAAATTTATCTCGCTACCTATCAAAAAGTCATCTGAAACCCCACTCCCTAACTTTTTTTTCCGAGGCGGCACGGGTCTACTCGCCCAAGGTGGGGGGAGCGAGAAGGGTCCCCCCTCCCCCAATACCAATGGAGGAGAAGCTCTTCTGAAGTGAAAAATCGGGAAAAGTAGGAAAAATTGTACGCCGGGGAATTATCTATAATTTTACAGGGTTTACCCGAAGTCAAAAATTTTGGAAAACCCATAAAATTATATCCCTTTTCACAAATATGGATTTTGAAGTTTTACTTTGAAAAAAAGGGGACTTGTGGGAAATTAGGGATTACACTTCACAAACAGCAAAAGCGCCAATGAAACTTCAATGACGTCAGAGTTTTCTGACCAATCAAAATTATTATTCGGAAAACCCTGCCCTCGCCCGGAAAAAAAGTTCAGTGTGTGTCCGGGGCCGGTGTGAAGTAAGTGTTGTGTGAAAAAACATTTTTATTGAAAACGGGTAATTTTTTAAATCGCAAAATACACTTCCCCTGGAAATACTACCTCATCAGGTTTTCGTATTATGGGAAACGTAAAACGGAGGGGGCGGCGATATGGTTTGTACAATTAACTTTGATATAACGAGAAACCGGGTAAAATCCACATATTTTGAAAAAGTAATTTTCAATAATAACAAATTTATGCAAAGCAAATCATTACTTCAATAGGACCATAATACAGGTGATTAAAATAAAATATTTTTTTGTTTTTTTTTTCCCCCCCCCCCCGGGGAAAAGAACCCCCAAAATTGAAAATTCGGGGACCCGGCTCACGCGCCGGAAAAGAAAAACCACCGGGGGACAAGGGGATTTTAAAGCCCGGCAAAGCAAACCTCCAAATTTTACAAAGGGAAAAAATTACTTTTTTTTTTTGTTGCCGTTAAAGGCATCACTAGGGGTTTTCAAGCTATGTTCTAAATTGCGTTCAAAGCTTGTTGTTTAGAATAACTCCCCGGGGGAAATGGGGTTTTCCGCAACGATTTGGGCGACAAGTAAATGTCAATCGCATTTTATTATATTATAAAAATTTTTTTTGTTTGTATTTTTGTTAATGCTATCAGTACTAAAAAAACCGTTGCTATTTGTGGAACAGTTAAGAAACCCCTTTTGTATAAAAATTTATACCGTCTCAAAAGTTTTGAAAAACATTTTCAAAATAAAAAACTGCTTTTGTCCCAAACATTTACTGTACATTTGGAATGTCGTCAATCAGGCAAAAAATAATCCATTTAACCGCAGAATTTTATACCGTAATTGTATAGAGAAACATGGCTTTGCCCCGTAGAGTTTCTGCTAACCCGATTAAGTTATTTTAGTGTATTTTTTTCTGCTTTTTTGGTGTAAATCATGCAAATTCCCCCCAAAAAATAAGTGCGAACCCCGGCTCTTCACATTTTATAAAACCTTTGCCGTCTGAAAAAAAGTTCCGCCAGCCCCAAAAACTATCAATCGACGGAAATCATCATCATAACGCTTTAAAAACAGAAAGGAGATTCCTTTCCCAAAAAAAAAAGGGTTTCGAATCGGGGCTGGAGAAACGGAAAATTTCCCTTATTTCACCCTTTTTTTATCCACAATTTCCCTGATCTATTCATCCCTCCCTTCGGGACTAATCAAATACTAAAGTTTTTGGCTGGAGAATGCAACTAAAAATATCATCAGATTCTTTCACCTCACGAAACAAATATGAAAAAATATTGTCGAAAGCCCCGGGTTGTCACATCGTCTTTTTCAAAAATTAACACAAGTAAAATGCTCAGAAACATATAAAAGCTTTAAAACCCACGGAGATTCCGTTCCAAAAAAAAAATGGTTTCGAAATCAGAGGCTGGATGAAAGGGAAAATTCCCTTTAGTATTTTATCACAGCCTGATATACGAGCCAATCAAGGGCCCCCAAAAGCCAAAAAAAGTGATTGAAACCAGGGAGGTAGCCTCCTGGCTTAGAAATATATAACAGTGATAAAAACCCCCCGGGGGTTAAATTGGGGAAAACAAGTTCTTTAAGTCAAAAGCCATAAAAACCATAATATAACAGCATAAAATGAAATAAAAATACTTCCTTTTTTTTTTTTTTTTAACCCGGGGGCTGGTTTAAGCTTGAAAATTACCCTAAAAAACTCTGTATTTGGGTTCGAATTCAAATTTTTGGTATTTAATACAATGTGTCCTGACCGATTGCTTGTTTTTATACTGAATCAGGAAGCGGGAAATCTTTTCCGACCAATTAAATATTCCTTATACAACTAAAAAAACGAAGACCAACGGCACACCCTTCCCTGCAAATGCAGAGAAACTATCGATCTAATTCGCAAAAACCCCTTCCCAAAACCCCCAAAGTTTACATCCTCGACTCCTCTCGCGGGACCAACACATGGCTCCCCCCAAAAAACCCCATATTTATTTTCACATTTCCCCACTTTTTTTGATATTCTTCCACTTTCAAACCAACACGTCAAAAAATCGTCGACTCCTCGTCGTCACACCGAAATAACCACAAAAACTTCATTTTAGAGAGAAAGGCAGTTAAAAAAACTGTTGCGCTTTGATCCCACAGACAACGTGAGGCGGAACACCGACAAAAGGAAAGAGGGCGGTGTTGTTGTGGAGGGGGAAGAAAACGCGGCAAAGATCCACGCGGAGGTAAATGGGATTTTCTTAAGTGAAAAAAAAATTTAAGGGATTACTTTCCTCACTAATAAGAATAGCTTATATTATTTCCTTTGAGTAAAATAAGCTTTGTTTTTTTTGGGAATTCAATTTGGTTAAAAAATTTATGTAGAAAAGTATTGCTATGTTTGTCATTATCATAGTGAAATCGCTTTTATTATATGATTATCAATTTCTTTTACTATTATTATCTTTATAAAATTTCTCCAGTATTACTAAAAATGTAATGTCTTTGTCATTGGTTTTTATCATTACTTTATGAAGCTGTTTATATCTTTATGCATATTTTATTATTCTTTTTTATCATTATCATTACCAAAATAAATATCACATTGTTGATAAGAAGGTATTTTATTTCATCATTTATTATCATCATTTTACTTTAACATTACTTTCATTATTTTTATTACTTATTTTCATTATTATTACATGATAATAATAACAATAAACATAAAATAAAAAATGATAAAAAAAATTAATAATAATAAAATATAAAAATAATCATAAAAACATAAAAATAATAAAAATATAATAATATAATAAAAAAATAATAATAATATTATAAAAAATAATAATAATAAAAATAATATAATAATAATAATAATAATAATAAAAATAATAATAATATAATATAATAAAAAAAATAGAAAATAATAATGTAAAATAATGATAATAAAATAAAATAATAATAATAATAAAATAAAAATAATAATAATAATAATAATAATAATAATAATAATAAAAATTTAAATAATAAAATAAAATGGTGATAAAAATATTTTTAATGAAGTATGATTTTAAATAAGATAATATAATAATAATAAAAAGGGGGAATAATGATAATTAATATTATTTCTTTTATCATATTGTTATTATTATTACCAAAAACCATTATCATCAAAATTTTACTATTTTTATCCTTATTATTCTATTATTATTATTATCATCATTATCATTACTATCATTATTTACTCACTCACTATTTTTATTATTGTTATTATTTTTATTTATTGTTACTTTTGTCATTACTATTCTCATTATTATTATTTTGTTCTTTTTAAATCAAAATTATTATTGTATCACTATTATTATTATTATCATTATTATCTTTATCATAGTTACTTTATTATTATTATATTATTTTTACTGTTTTGTTGTTAAATTTATAATCATTGCATAATCACATCGTAGCATTATTTTTTCTTATATTCTTTTTATACATTATATGTACCAACACAAAAATTTTATTATTTCTACCCTTTTTCCCGTTTGGCTACCTCAGCCCTTCTCCACTTTCCCGGATTCTGCATAGATTTTGACACAAAACCCATGTAGTCTTCTTGAAACCCCTCCTCTTTGACTTCCTCGCTTCGCCTTCTCCCAAAAACCCCCGTGACACCCTCGAAACGGGCGCAAACCACCACAATTCGCCCGTCCCCAAAAAACCCCTTTTTTTCTCACCTCTTTCCAACTTCCCATTGCTTTGAAACGTGGGCCCCAAGTCTCTAGACTCCTCCACCCGATCTACTGCTTGCAGCGCATAATTTCGCCTCCTTTCCTTCCTTCACAAAATTATTCTCCGCCTTTTTTCCTACTGACCTTCATCCATCATCTCTCCAGTGCATACGGCCACTTCTCCACCCTTTTCCCCCAACTTGCTCCTTTCGCTAACTACAAATCACAATTTTCTTTCTACGAAATATCATAGACCATGCAGACGCCTGTCTAAAAAGTATCTGTTATTTTTATCACTATTATGATGACTATCATAATAGTCATTTTGATTTTTACTATTAACATTATTATCATTATTGTTATGACTATATCATATTATTATCATAATAATAATTATTATTATTATCATCATTGTTGTTGTTGTTTTTTGTTGTTGTTATTATTATATTTATTATTATTATTATTATCATTATTATTATCATTAATATTTTTATTATTAAAATTATTATTATTATCGCAAAGGGGATGTGTGTATGTTACACACACACACACAAAACATCCCATACACACACACACACACACACACACCCCCCCACACACACACCCACACACACACACACACAACAAAACACACAACACATATATATATATTAAAATATATATATATAAAATATATATATATATATATATATAAAATATGCATATATTTATATTCATATATATATATATATATATATATATATATAATATTATTATGAAAATAATATACATAAACATACCCCCAATATAAATACATAATATAACATAATATTTTAATATAAAATATATAAAATATATATAATAAAATTTATTATATATATAATATGTTTTATATTTATACAAATATTTTTATAACATAAATATAATATATATATATATAAAATAATTTAAATAAAATTATATATAAAATTATTATATATATATTATAAAATCGAAGGCCCCCTTTAGTCGAGGTGGGGCCCTATGGTTTTCTTGCCCTTTTAACCCACTCCCTTTATAGGAAAAAGATTTAAGGGAATGCGAGGAGCAAGCGTTTTCCCGCCCCAAGTAGGCTCCCTCTCCCACGCAGCTGATGGACCCAAAAGGGAAAAGGGGAAAGGGCCCCGATAGGCACCAGGGGCCCCGGTTGGGGCCGGATTTCCCAAAACGACAACAAACCCTGTTTCGGGGGACCCGGCCCCCAGTTTTTCCCTCAGGATTAAAACCCCGAACCCCTTTTTTCATTTTAAGATCCCAATAGGGAAACCCGGAATATTATATTATTATAAATAATATATTTTTAAATATATTATATATTTATTTTAAATATATATACAAACATATTCACACAAAATAATATATATGGGTTTGAAACCCAATTTGGGGTTTTTAAGACAAGGGTGTTTGCTATCCCCGACCTTTTTTAAACCTTTTTTAAAAAAAAGAATTTTACAGATGCGCTGGAAGAAAAATTTGGATGGTTAGCGCGCGGGGAAAAAAAAGGATTTGGCCCTACTTTTTGCAGATGACATTGACTTAGTAAAAATAGGGCCCAAAGTGGCATTCAGGAGATCCCCAAAAAAGGACCAGCGAAAACTCCCAAAAAAATAGGGGAATGGAGTTAGCACAGGGGAAAAGTAAAGGGAGGGGGTTTTGGGAAAAAACCAGAAAAAACACTTTGGGCCCAAGTAGCAAAATGTGATGGTGGAGGGAAAAATAAAAGTTGAACAGGTAAAGGGGGTTTTAAACCAAATTTAGGAAAAAAACATCACGGATAATGGGAGACCCAGAAAAAAAAAAAATTCGAATAAAAAAATTGGAAGAAATACTAGCCCCACGGGCATTGCTGGAAAACTTTCGGGAGGGTGGGAAAATGTAAGCATGAAAAACAAGATATTTTTAATGAGATCAATCATAATGAGTACTTTTTTGACGCCTCCCAAAATTTTGGACAGTTAAAACCCAAGACGAAAAAGGGGGTTGGGGGGGGCCCATTTAAAAATGAAGGACTTTCAGAAGATTGTTAAGGATCCCGGAAAAGACAAGAGAAGGGAAGGGAATGGGTAAAAGGAAAAGGATATGTGGGATTTGGGGGAATGACCCCAGAAAGTATTTTTAAGATGTGATGAAAACAAGGAGGAAAACTTTGGGTTTACGGGGGGCCCCACCTTGAAACGTGGGGGGGGAAACAGCAAGGGAGCAGTAATGGAAGGGGGGAAATGAAAGGGAAGTGGGGGCAGGGGACGCCCACAGAGGAAAGGGAGGGGATGATCTAAAAGCCGGAGTGGAAAAAGGAAGTTAACATGAAAAAGAATGACGATGGAAACCGGGAGGATGGGGGGAAAACTGTTTACTCAGGGTGAAACCCAAAAGCCCCCTCGGCAAAGGGAGCTGATGATGAATAAAATGAATATATATATATAAAATATATAATATATATATAATATATAATTTTAAATATATATATGTGTGTGTGTGTGTGTGGTGTGTGTGTGTGTGTGGTGTGTTTGGTGGTGGAAATAAAAATTTTAAATAATATATATTTTTAAAATTTTTATTATTTTAATATAATTATATATATATAAAATAAATATATTACAAATAAAACAGTAATTTTATATATATATATATATAAAATATATAAAATATATATATATATATATATATATAATATTTTATTATAATATAGACACACACACACACACACACACACACACACCCCCACAAAATATATTATATATATATATATATATAATATTTTATTTAAAATATAATTATATATATTTTAAAATATATGTGGGGTTGTTTTTGTGTTGTGAATATTTTGTGTATTATATTAAAATTTATATTATATATATTATATATTTTATATATATATAAAATATATATTATAAAAATGTGTGTTGGTGTGTATGTATGAAATATATATATATATATAATATATATTTTAATATTATATAAAATTATATATAAAAAAAATATTTATATATATGGGGCCCGCGGGGGCCCCAAAATGGTTAGAGCTTCGGACTAAAGGGACTGTCACGACGGCAATCTGAGTCGAGGGCTCGAGTCACCGGCCGGCGCTTTTTTTCCCCTTGTGAAAGGAAATTAAACCTGGGATTGCCTGCCAAGCCGCTTGGTGGATAAGCCAGCCCAAAATCAGGGCGGGTTTAAAAAGAGATGGTGACCGGAAAAAAAAAAAAAACCCCGGGGGGAGGAAAAAGGCAAACCCCCCCGTCTAAAAAATTTCCCCAAAAAAAATCAAAAAAAGCCCTTTATCGTCCAAAGGGGGCGGTGGCCCCAATAGTTAGGCCGTCGAATCAAACCCCTGTTTCGACGGCCCAAATTTGGGTTTGAGGGTTTGAGGGCACCCACTGGGTGGCCCCAAACCAGCCTAAGTCAGGGTTGGGGCCCAAGCCCGGATAAAATAGAGAGAATGAATTTTCCAAAAGGTAAAACCGGGACCTCCGTGGAAAAGGGGAATGGGGGGTGGTCCCTACACGTACTTTACTCCCAAAAGCACCCCAACATGAAAAAATACATTAAGGATCCTGCGTGGGCCCGGCGGCTAAAACATGAACCTTTCCGTTTTAAAAAAAGATATATATATATTTTATAATATTAATTTTATATATAAAATTTTATAATATAAAATACACATATATATATATAATTTTAATATATAATATTATATATGTGTGTGTGTGTGTGTGTGTGTGTGTGTGTGGGGGTTTTATGTGTGTGTGTGTGGTTTTGGTTTTATTTTTTGTGGTATGTGTGTAGGGGTTTTGCCCTTTTGGTAGTATGTGGGGTGTATGTATGTAGTCGGGAAAATACATCCCTAAATACATTTCATTATGTATATATACATATATATATAATATATATAAAATAAATAAAAATTTTTATATATGTGTGTGTGTGGTGTGTGTGTTTTGTGTGTGTGGTGGTTTTGTGTGTGTGTGGGGTTTTATTTTATTTTTATAATAAAATATTAAAATATATATATATATAAATATTATTATTTCATATAAATTTCATATAATATACATATTTTAATATACATATAATATATTTTATATATATACATATTTTATAAATGCGTTTGTGTACACAAAACACACACACACACCACCAAAAACACACACACCAACACACACACAACACACACCCCACAACACACGCACAACACAAACACACATACATGAATAGTTTTTAAAGGTGTTTACAAAATGGAAAACTAGTATTTAAAAAGGACGGAGAAAGGGAAAAGAATAATGAAGTGCCCGGGGAAAAAAAAAATGTAAAGACCAGCCCGTTTGGACATTTTTAACAAAAGGGGAAAATAAAGTTTTTTGGTCATGTGATGGGGAAAATAAAAGTATTGAAAAAAGACTTGTGACAGGGATGGGGATAGGAAATAGAGGGAAAAAGGCCCAAAACCCCAAGACAAGACTGAGCGGGCAACATCAAAAATATTTGCGGGCTATCGAGGTACAAATGGAAAGAAAAACGCCCAAAATCTAGTTTTAGGGCGAAGGATGGTGGGGGAAGGGTTTTCCCCGGCCCGCTCAAAAAATGAGGATACCGTTTTTGATGATATGTGAATATGGTGTATGTATATATATATATATAAATATATATATACATATATATATATGATAAATTTTATTTTTATATATGATATATTATATAATATCATTTTAAATGTGTGGGGTTGGGGAGGTTTTTTTTGGGGTATAATATTAAAATTATTATTATAAATTTTTATATATTAATATAATATATATATTTTTATATTAAAATAATAATTTGGGGGGTTTTGTGTGTGTGTGTGGGGTGTGTGGTGTGTGTGGGGTGTGTATTTGGGTGTGCATGGGGTGTGGTGTGGCTTGTGTGTGTAGGGATGTAGGGAGGGATTTTACAAATAAAAATACATACATATATAATTTTAATATTATATAATAATATATATATATATAGATATATGTGGGTGTGTGTGTGTGTGTGTGTGTTTTGTTGTGTGGGGTGTGTGGTGTATACACACAACATATATGTGTTTTATATATTTTAAAATATAAATATATATATATATAATATATATAATATTTTATATATATATTTGTGTGTGGTGGTGTGGTGGGTGGGGTGGTGTGTTGTGTGTGTACCCCCACATTTCAAAGGGAAATATATATTAAAAGAAATATATATAATTTTATTTTATAAAATATATTTATATGTTTTGTTTGTGTGTGAGTGGGTGTGTGGGGGTGTGTGTGGGTGTTGTGTGTGTGGGGTGTGGGTGTGTGGGTTTTTTGTGTGTGGTGGTGTGTGTGTGGCGTTTCATGGTTGTGTGTGTTTTGT
>NW_023662943.1:12500-15511 GCF_015228065.2 Penaeus monodon
TACATACATCATACATACATACAAAACCACACACACCACCCACACCACACACAAAACACACCACAACCCACACGCACACACCACCACACATAAACACACACAAAACACACAAAACCACCACCACACACACACACACACGCCAACACACACACACACACCAAAACACACACCACATCCACAAACACGCACACCCCAACAAAACACCCCCCACACCACACACACACACACAAACACACACCCACAAACACACACACACACACAACTCGACTTTCAAAGAAACAGCATGAAACGTTAATGTAACTTATTAGCAAGCGTGAGCAGCGGCTGCCTGTGCACCTTGTTACCACACCTGTCGAACCGCTACGTAGCGGGGGGGCCCCGCCATGGTTGCCATTCACGCTATCCATCACCCCCCCGGAGTTAAAAATGCCGTTAATCCGTAATAAGAAGGAACTACAATCATGATTACATGCGTAAACAGAGCTGGGTCGTTGTTCACTGTTAACAACACCCTTAAATCTATAAAGGGTCAGGAGGAAAAGGGTCAGGTTCGTTTTACCGGAAAAACGCTTACAAGTCTATGTGAACTGCTTGACATTTTTTTATTATTATGTATTTATATGGTCCTCCTGATTTATATAAAATCCATTTTACGTAGGATAAAACCTTTATTTTTTTTAAGTATTTTTCAGGGAAAAAAATACAATGCAATATCCACTTACCACCCATATTTTAATTTAAAAAAACCCCCTCTCCCCTCTCCTATTCCCTTCTTCCCCCTCTCCTTGTCCACCATCCCCTCTTTTTCCCCTCTCCTCCCTCCCCTTATCCCCCATCCTCCACCAACACGTTATCACGTATCACGAAAAAGGGTTTCCCCCTTGAAACACTATTATTATTCGGCGCAGCCGGTGAAAGGGATTGCGTCTCACAGATCTTTTTCGCCACGCCCTCTCTCTCCTGACGGTTATTCGCGAGTCCCAGGGGCCGCCCTTTGCGCTCCGAGGTCTCTGGGTTTTTGTCTTCCTCGCGGCGTCGGCTTTTTGGGTTCTTTCCCTTCTATGCCTTCTTTTTTTCTCTCCTGTTTTCTCTATCCTTGTCCGTATTTAAAGATGATGATGACTATAAAAATATACTAATAATAAGATGTAAAGATAAAATAATAGATAGCATAATAAATTAAAAAAAATGATAATAAAGACACTGTATAAATTTATTTTAAAAAAAAAATTTAAAAACAAAGAAATGATGATGATGATGTGATGATGATGATGATATGTATGATGATGATGATATGATGGAATGATGATGATGATGATGATGATGAAAGGATGTATAAAAATAATAATAATAATAATGATAATAATAATAATAATAAAAAGAATAATAATAATATAATAATAATAAAAAAATAAATAATGATAATAATAATAATAATAAAGATAAAATAATAACAAAAATAAAAACAAATAATAAAAATAATTTTAAAATTATTATAAAATATAATAATAAAAATAATCATAATAATAATAAAATAATAAAAAAATAGTAGTAAAAAAATAAAAATAATGGAAAAAAGAATCATATAACAAAGAAATAAAAGAAATAATAATAAAAAAATAATAGTTAAAAGAATAATAATAAATAATCATTATATAATCAGATAATAATAAATGTTAAAAAAATAATGATAAAAAATAATAATAATAAAATATATAAAAATAAAAAAGGAATATATAATGATGATGATATGATAAAAAACAAAATAATAATGAAATAATAATAATAAAAATAAAATAATAATAAAAATATACTACTATACTACTATACCCATAATAATAAAAAAAATAAAATAAAAATAAAATAAGATATAAAATATAATAATAATATATAATAACAACACAAAAATAATAAAAATAGCAATATAAAGAATAAAAAGAAGAAGAAAAAAACCCTTATATAATTAAATATAAATAATAATAATAATAATAACAATAATAATAATAATAACAAGATATTATTATTATCATCATAAATAACAAAAAAAAATTTAATAATAATGAAATAATAAAAATAAAAATAATAATAATAATAATAAAAAAAATAATAAAATAATAATAAATAATAATAATAATGATAAAATAATAATAAAAAATAATAATATAAAAATAATAAAAATATAATAATAATAATAAAAATAATAAAATAATAATAATAATATAATAATATAATAATAAAAATATTGATTGTGTGATTAATATAATAATAAAATAATAATAAAATAATAAAAATTTAATAAAATAAAAATAATAATAATTATAAAAATGATCAATAATAATAATGATAGTAAAAAAAATAAGATAGAAAAAATAGTACTACTACTACTACTACTATATGCTACATATTAAATAATAATAAAATAATAATAGTAATAATAATAATAAAAATGAAAATAATAATAAAAAATAATAAAATAAAAATAAAATAATAATAATAATAATATAATTAATGAAATAATAATATAATAATTATAATGTTAATAAAAAAATAATGTAAAAAAATAAAAAAGATAATATTAATATAAAATAAAAGATAATAATAATAAAAATTTCAAAAAGGGGGCGCACCCTCAGGCCGAATAAGTCTAACTCTTCCTTTTATAAAAATCCCCAGGTTCTAGGACGGATAGTTCCCAAACCCCGGCCCTGCGGTTCGGCCAACTTTTACTAAAATCAAAAAAAAACAAAATTAAATAACAAGGGGAAAATAAAAATGAGGGGAAAGTATGCTTTTGCTATAAAACTCAAGGAGCTTGCTGCGAAGTTTTTGGGGCATATTTCTGTTAGTGTTCCATTTCCCAAACTTCAAACACCCTAGGTCGCTGGGAGGACCCCGGGTTTGATTTTAATTGCAATCTAAAGAAAGAAAAGAAATAATAATAAAACAATAATAATATAATAAAAATAAAATATAAAAATTGATAAAAATAAAATAATAATATAAAATGGGTA
>NW_023662944.1:0-12500 GCF_015228065.2 Penaeus monodon
TAATCTATGTATCTCTTATCTTTTTAATTTTTATAATTATATATTATATATTTTTTTTTTTTATATATATATATAAATATATATATATGCACCAACACACCAGCCCCGGTTTTTTTTTTTTTTTTTTTTTTTTTGGGGGGGGGGGGGGGGGTGCATGGGTGTTTTATTTTTAATATCCTACAATAAATTTTAATATGTAAAGAAATAAATTTTGAATAGTATTTTAGTTGCCTTGTGAGGTTTGGCGTATTTTTAACAAAAAGTAGTTAAGTAACCAAAAAACTTACCAAACCTAACCTAAAAAACCAATATAACCGGGTTTTGTGGGTTTTCGGGGTTGGTTTGTTATTATGTTTTTTTTTTTTTGTGGAAAAATTTTTAAAATTTTAAAGAGGGAAAGGCAAAATCGAAACTTCAAAGTCAAATTAAATAGGCACCGTTGCTAATAGTATTTTCGCCCCCCAAAACCAAACCAAGTAAAAACATAAAAAAGGATTTTTAACCCCTTTACATTGCTTTTATTTTTAATGTATAAAAAATAAAAAACAAGGGTTTCAAACACACCCCCCAAGCAACAAAAAAACAAACAACCACAAAAACCACAAGGGAAAACAAAAAACACACAACCACTAACCCAAAAAGAACACACACACACACCAAAAACCCAAACAAAAAACCACAATTTTAAAAATTTTTAACCAAATTTTCCCATCCCCTATGTCGCGAAGATTCCTCCTAAACAAAATTGATCACCCGTAAAATTGTGAAGGGCATTTTGAAGAGGAACCCCGGTGTTGATGTCAAACCCCACACCAAAAAGTCTCTAAAAAAATCCTTCCTCCAAAAAACCCCTCTTCCTCTCCCCCGCCCCTGCCCCCAAAAAATTCCCTTTTTAAATTTACCCAAATTCTTTTAAGGGGGGAAAAGAATCCCAAAAAGCAAAAAACCCAAAAGGTCTCTAAGAGAAAATTTTCTCCCTCCTAAGTACGAGAAAAAATCTTAATGAAAGGATTATAAAAACCCAAAAAATTTGCTTTTTTTTTTATTGAAAAACCAACTCCCCCTCCCCCCAACCAACCCCCCCCCCCCACCCCCCCCCCCACCCCCCACCAAAACACAAAAAAAAAAAAAAACAACCAAACAAAACACCCCAAACTTGAGGTAATAAAAAAGTCCTATTTTGCATGTTTTCCCCTCCTAAAATTTTTTGCTAATCCCAAGGTGTACTGGGGAAAAGCCTTTCTAATCCCCCCCCCCCACCCCCCCCGCCCCAAACCAAACCCTCCTTCCCTTTTCCTACCCCCCCCCCCCTTCCTCCAAAACCCAAAGCCAAAAATGTAAGAAAAAAACAAAAAAAGAAACAAATTACAAATTTTCGCCCGCCTAAAAAACGAGGTATTTAATAATGATCATCTAATCCAAAATGCCGGTTTGTGCCCCCCCCCTCCCCTTTTAACCAAACCCCTCCTTCCCTTCCTAGTCCCCCAATTCCCCATCCCCGAAATATAAGAAAAAAAGCAAACAAAAAAAAATCACAAGCCTACTTAAAAAAAAAACCCCTGCAAAGTCATATCACCCCTTAAAATGTCAAATATAAAAACCCAAGAGCCACCCCCTAAAAAAAACCCCCCCAGAAATTTTTTAATTTGCCCGGACAAAATTAAAACCCTTTGCGAACCCCCCTCCTTTTAAAACGAAAAACTAAAAAAGGTTTCTTACCACCAAAAAAAAGAAAAAATCCAAAATAAATTTTAAATTAAGGGAAAAAGATCTTTTTTAAATTTGGGTGTTCACTCCTTTAAAAAAAAAAAAAAAAAAAAAAAAAAAAAAAAAAAAAAAAAAAAAAAAAAAAAAAAAAAAAAACCCAAAAAAAAAACAAAAAGAAAAAAATAAAATTAAAAAAAATAAAAAAAAAAAAAAAAAAAAAAAAAAAAAAAAAAAAAAAAAAAAATTTAAATAAAAAAATAAAAAAAAAAAAAAAAAAAATATGACTTTCAAAACAAAAACCGCGCCTAACAGGTGAAAAAACACAAATAAGATAAAATAACGGGCCTTATATTTTTTGTGTAAATTAAATGCGAAAAACTACCATAGCCTTTTGAAATTGAAGTTTTATACAAAAGGTTAATCTAATATAACAGGTGAAAAACCCAATAAGAATAAAAACAGAAATTTCTTAACTTCGCACTTTTTTCTAATAAAAATAAAATTTCATAAAAAGGATCATGAAACTCTTGTTGTACTCAATGTTTTTATTAGACTTTCACAAACACCATCCTAAACAGGCGGTAATACAAATAAAATGAAAATAACAAGTTTAAATTTTTTCTTTTAAAATGTAATGCGAAAACCATATCTATACTTTAAAATTTCAGGCTTTACAACAGTTTAATTACCAAACGGGTTTGAAAAGTCCCCTTTTTTATTCTTTTTAGAGAGCATTAATAATTTTTAAAGCTCTGCGTGAACCAAAGAGGGGGTTTCCCCCTCCTTTTCCCCGCCTAAACATTTAAATTATCTCCCCAACTAGGCCCACCCCCTTCCCCACGTGCCGACCTTAGTTTTGCAAATTTAAACCTTTAAGGGACAATGCAGTATTTTCCTAAAAGTTCCCCCCTCAGCTCTCAATTTTGTCAACTACAATGCAAACTAGAAAATAGTTACTTTCCATAGTATAACCGTGCACTCAATACATGCATTCTCTTTGATATAAAAGCCCGGGGTAAACATCAATTGGGCCCCCCGTTTTATGATGCTTAAAAAAAAGATGAATTAGAACAGAAGGGGGCTAGTTTTTCAGTAATTTCTCCCCCTCCTCGAAATTGTCCCTATAGTACCTCCCTCAAGTATATACGAAAAAAAGGACTATGCAAGGGTACCCACTAAGTTGGTTATATAGTTTCTTTTATTAGCAAATTTTTTTTTTTGTCTCCTACAAAAACGGGAAAAATTCAAAAAAGGACACAAAACCTTGCCAAGGGGTATAATTCAACCAAACTTTACTTCTCGTTTTCCCCGTCTTCCCTTTCTCAAATATGCAGCAAGAGATAGAGTAGAAAATTTTTATTTTTAAAGAGACCCCACCTCACCGCCGGACTAGGGGTTTTTCTTTATCGCGAAAGTCTTTCAGCCACCGCTTTTTAAGAAACACATGCATATATTTCTAAAAATCTCCCTATTCAAAGAGAAATATTTTTTACGGGGCATGAAAAAAAATTTGCACTCGATCTTTTTAATTTTTTCGAATTCTTAAAAAATCATCCCAATAAAAAAAAATATAATCTAAACCCTTTCCCTTTGTTTTTTTCACATGTCCCTATTTTGTTTGTAGAAAAAACTTTTAAGGCCCCTATAAATTATTTTTTTCTTCAAAATAAAAACCCCTGTATAAAAAAAGGTTTTCACTTGATTTTTTTCCCCTTTTAGAACTATTCTTTATCAAAAAAAAAAACTTTAAAGTATAAAAAAAGGGGTAAAAAAATTAAACTCCCCATGTTAAAGCTTTTAAAATTTTGTACGTTTTTGGACAATGACAAAGTAAATTCCCAAAAGCAGGGGATTTTTTGACCAGGATAGTTACCCCTGTGAGAAAAAAAATTTAATTGTGACCCCTCATGCGAGGATCTTAGCAGACAGCTGCGTTTTTTCAACTGATGCTTTTTTTTTTTCTTAAACCGATTTATCAACAACTAATTTTATATTTCTAATCAAAATTTTCTTTAAAAATTGAAAAAAAGTCTTTCTTGTTGGTTTCTACATTGTATTCTTTTTTTTACATGGCAGTAAAAGGGTATATACGAGCAACATACAGTCGAGGAGGTAATTTATAGAAAAGGGTTGAAAACACAGTCCAAAAGGGGAAAAAAACCCGCACCCGAACAATTTTTTTCTAAAGAAAAGTAAAAAAGCATTCGTTTGGGAGAAAAAATATTCGCATTACCTCTAATAAGGGGGAAAAAAGCTTCTTTCATAACTTAGAAAAAGAAAAATGCCCTTTTTTTTCAAATACAAGGGTGTTTTGAAGTTTTTGTGTATACCAGGCAGTTTTTTTTCAGACTTGGAAATATAGGTAAGGGGTTTAAAAAGTTATGCATTGCTACCTTTTTAACAAAAAGTTTATTTTATCAAAAGATCCCTTCCCTAAACTTGACATGCTCCAGGAAATTCCAGATCAGACGCCCACAGACAGGTATCGGGATACCCCTTTTGTCCAAGATAATGACTTCATCACATACTAAAACCATTAATGGGCGGCAAAGTGAAAAGAGGCAACAATAGAGCGACCCATGGAAGTACTTTTCTCGTCTCCTTCGTGAAAAACGCACCCTTAAAAATTCTACCATGGAAATCGCCCCCTTTTAAATCATTTGACCAAGGAAAACCCCATGTTCTAGTACTAAAAATTTTTTGAATGCTCCCCTCTTTGTTGTTTTTCGTAAACATTGTTCTTCACACCCCTCGCCGCAGCTCAGGGTCTGTTCTCCCTTCAACGCCAATCCTTTGGGCGGGCCCTCACCCCTCTCCCCTCGACAAAGGCGATGCTGTATTTACCGCGGGATGAAAAAAAAATTGTTTTATAATCTAACGGGAGCTATAACAAACTTCCACAACACTAAATAGTATTGACTTTGTTTGACTTAGAAGGGGTGAGCTTAAGCCAATCCCCCCGACGGGGATGCGCGCGCGGGGAAAAAACCGCACGCGGCGCCGGCGAGGGGGCGGCGGAGGGCGGCGGAGGGCGGTGGTGGCGGCGAGGGCGGCGGAGGGCGTTTTGACGACAACGCTTACATAGAGAGGAGGAGGGGCACATTCAAGCTACTAATTTGTCGGTGATGAGTGCAGCGCTGCGGGTATAGAGCCCCTCGTCAGGTGCGGTCAACTTTACAGGGAAAATATTCTACACAAAGCCTGATAACGTAGGCGTTTACTGCGAATGTTAAAAATGTAACCCCCAAGTAAAGTTTTTTTAAAAAGGTTGAAATGGCACAGACAGCTAAAAGTGCCCACATTGAGAGGAGTCCCTTGGCGGTCGAAACATTTAGGGGGAAAATGTGCAGCTTCTAACTATGTACTTGTCTCGCGGGGAAAATGTATGAGGATTGTGAATAGGACTTATATTTTAAGGGGTCAAATATTTTAAACAAAAATAAGGATGCTATTATTTATGCAATACTTTATACTTTTATAAGAATTACTCATGATTTTTTTTTTATAAAATTTTATTGTGTTTTTTCCCGTAGGCGGGGCGATAATTTTTAAAAATCAATCAATCGATCTTTTTTTTTTTTTTCTAAGAAAAAATATTTTAATGTTTTGGGTATATTTGCTTATTTCTTCTCTAAAAACAAGGTTAGAGGGTACTTTTTGAAAAAAAAAAAAAACAATTATACATTGGAAACATTATTTGTCATTTAAATAAGATTACATTTTTACATAGGAAAATTTTGTAAAATACTAGCATGAAATGGCTCGGATCGGTTTTAGTATTTAAAAGCCTCTATCAAATTCTAAATGCTCCTCCGCAGAGGGGACATGCCCGGAAGACAGCAATCGTCCTGCTATCGTCGTATTTTTGTCTGGGGAAAGGGGAAAAAAAGAATAATTGCGAGGAAAACGAGAAGCAAAAATTAATGAAAAATGGGAAATTTAAAATTTTGACAAATTTTCGCGCAATGTTTTTATATGTTGATTTTATGCAGTCTACAGTAATTACTATTTTATACTACTAAGAAAGCATTTAGTTTTCTTTTATCAAATTTTTTGTTTTCTTTGCAAAGGAACCCCAAGCTTGCATGGGTATAAACAACCAATTCTAAATAATCAATGTCAATATATTAGGGTTTTGGGGAAGTTTATGTTATAGCTCCCGTTATGATTATAATCACAATTTTTTTAACCTCGCGGTAAAAAGCATCGCGCTTGTCGAGGGGGGAGGGGGGGAGGGGTCGCCAACGAGATATGGCATGTTTTAAGGGAAACAGACCGTGAGCTAGCGGAAAAAGGGGGGTTGAAGAACGATGTGCTAGAAAATCAACAACCCGGGGGAGCATTTCTAAAACTTTTTGCTATCTAGAACATGGGGGGTTTTCCTTGGGGCAAATGATTAAAGGGGTGCGATTTCCTGGTAAATTTTTAAAGGGGGCATTCTCACGAAAGGAGACGAGAAAAGTACTTCCATGGGTCGCTCATTGTTCGCCTCTTCCTCACTTCGCACGCCCATTAATGGTTTTTTGTATGTCGTGAAATCATTATTTGTGACAAGAAGGGGGATTCCCCGATACCTTCTGTGGGCGCTGTTTTCTGGAAATTTCCTGGGGCATTTCAGAGTTTTGGGGGATCTTTAGTAAAAAAGACTTTTTGTTAAAAATGAAGCAATGCATAACATTTTAACCCCTTACCAAAAATTTTCCCAAATCTGAAAAAAAATGCCTGGTCTCACAAATACTTCAATCACCCTTGTATTTTAAAAAAAAAAGGGGATTTTCTTTCTCTAAGTTTGAAAAGAAGCTTTTTTCCCTCCTTATTATGAGGGGAATGCGAATATTTTTTCCCTAAACGAAAGCTTTTTTACTTTTCATTTTTGAAAAAAATTGCTTCGGGTGCGGCTTTTTCCCCTTTTGGACTGTGATTTTTAACCCTTTTTCTAAACTTACCCCTCGACTGTTGTTGCTCGATTACACTTTTCGCCATGAAAACAAAAAATCTAATGTAGACACACAAAAAGAAAGCACCTTTATTTTCATATTTTGCAAGAATATTTTGATTAAAAATATAAGTAGTTGTTATCGGTTTTTAAAAAAAGAAAAAAACGATCAGTTGGAAATCGCTGCTGTTGCTAAAATCCTCGCTCGAGGGGGTTCATAATAATTTTTTTTTTTATCCAGGGGAAAAATGTCCTTGGGCAAAAAAACCCCGCTTTAGGCGAATTTACTTTTTTCATTTTCCCAAAACACTACAAATTTTAAAAAGCTTTTTAAAATGGGGGGTTTATTATTTTACCCTTTTTTATATTTATAAATTTTGTTTTTGATAAAAACATAGTTTTTTAAAGGGAAAAAAAATCAGTGAAAGCCTTCTTTTTATACAGGTGTTTTGATTTTGAAAATAAAAATAATTTATAGGGCCTTAAAAAGTTTCGACTACAACAACTAGGGGGCATATGAAAAAACTAGGGAAAGGTGTTTTAAAATATTTTTTTGATTTGGTAGACTTTGTTTAAGATATTTAGAAAAAAATTTAAAAAAGATCGAGTTCAAGTTTTATTTATGCCAAAGTAAAAATATTTCTTCTTTGAATAGGGGGTTTGAGAAAATTATGCATGTGTTACTTAAAAGCGGGGGCTGAAAGTACGTTTCGCGATAAAGTAAATCCCATAGTCCCGGGGGTGAGGGATCGTCTCTTAAAAATAACCTTTCTACTCTATCTCTTGCTGCTATTTGTAGAAAGGGATGCCGGGGAAACGAGAATAAGTTTGGTTGAATTATACCGTTGGCATTTTTTTGTCCTTTTATGAAATTTTTCCCTTCTTGTAGGAGACAAAAAAAATATTTGCTAGATAAATGAAACTATAGTAACCAACTTAGTGGTTACCGTTGCTATTTCCTTTTTTTCGAAACTTTAGGGAGGTACTTAAAACAATTTCGAGGGGGGGAGTAAATTACTGAAAAGCAGTCCACCCTTTTGTTCTAATTTTCCCTTTTTTTTATAGCCATAAAAAGGAGGGTCCCCAATTGTGTTTCCCTGGGGCTTTTTTTTATCAGAAAAATGCCTGTATTGCGTGCACAGAGTTATAATTGGAAAGCTGAAAATTTACTAGTTTGCTTTTAGATTGTACAAAATTTAGAGTGAGGGGGGGAAAATTTTTTGGAAATTACCGCATTGTCCTTAAGGTTAATTAGAAAACATAACTGTTGGCAGTGGGGACAGGTGGGGGGCCTAGTTGGAGAAATTAACTGTTAGGGGGAAATAGGAGGGGGGAAAACCCTCTTTTTTCTCACGCAGATGCTTGAAAATCTATTAATGCTCTCTAAAAAGAATAAAAAACCGGGGACTTTTCAACCTGTTGGGGATTAAACGTTGTATAACCTGAAATTTTTAAAGTATAGTGGGTTATCGCATTTTTATTTCACGAAAATTTTAACTTTTATTTTTTATTTTATTTTATTACCGCCCTTTAGAGTGTGTTTTGGAAATCATAATAAAACATTTAGTACAACAAAGTTTTATTCCCTTTTGAGTGAATTGTATTTTTATTAGAAGTGCGAAGTTAAGAAATTTCTGTTGTTTTTCTTATTAGGGTTGCTCCTTTATATTATATTAACCCGTTGTATAAGACTGCAATTTAAACGTGCAAGGGATTATCGCATTTTTCATTTTCACAAAAAATATAAACCGTTATTTTATCTATTTGTGTTATCACCGTTAGGGGCGCGTGTTTTTTGGGTTTTTGAAACATATTAAAAGGGTTTGGGTAAACAGATTTCATGATCCTTTTTACTGAATTGATTTTTATATGAAAGCCTTTGGAGTAAGAACGACTAGTTAAAATTTTTAAAAAAAAGAGGGGTTCGCAAATTTTTCAAACGTTTCCCCCGAAGTTTAAAAAATTTCTTTTTGAGAAATTTTTTAAGGGCATCTTTTTTATATTAGCATTTGTAAAAATTTAAAAATATTATTGATCTTTCAAGTATTTTTTTTTTTTATATGCATATGGAGTGGAAATGGAAGTGTCATTGCATATTTTTGTCTTATATTTACGTAAAACGAACATTTCAAACTTAGTAAGGGGTTTAAAAAGGATTTCCCTTTTTTTGGTTGGTTACACCTCAAGACGAGAGTGCACCCACCGTCATTACCTCTGAATAAGAAGAAATGACATATTATCATCCCCGTTATATGAAATCGGGGGGAATGATTTGTATTTGTGTCTGTATGTTTTTAAAGGCATATATGAAGACCTTGTTAGGGTTTTTATTATGACAGTTCATCATTAGGAGGGTTGGGCCGTCGTAACAGGGTCAATTCTCGATCCGGGTACAAATTTAAAACAGAATATTGGTGGGGCGGTGTGGTGTGTTGTGTTGGGGGGGGGTGATGAGGGAGGGGGTTCAGGGGCCCCGGGCTTGGGTTGGATTATGATTGCATCATTTATTAGGAGGGGGGATCACTCGCACTTCATTTCTTCTGTTATCTCCTAATAGGACTTGTGATTTGTTTGTTTGCTTCTTTTTTTCTATTATTGCTTTGGGTATGGGGGAATTGGGGGAGGGGCGGGAGGAAGGGAAAAGGGGGTTGGTTTTGGGGAGGAGAGGGGAGGGAGGTGGGTCATCAGTGCCCTGGGATTGGGTTTGGGTTATGATTTTCTCATTCATTTGGGAGGTGATCACTCGCCTTCAGTGCAGGGCTGTATTATCTCCCTAATGGGCTTGTGATTTCTTTGTTCTTCTTTTTTTACTATTTTGCTTTGGGTATGGAGGAATGTGGGGCAGGGCGGGAGGAAAAGGGAAGGAGGTTGTTTTGGAGAGGACGAGGGGAGGGGGAAGGGAAACCCTTTTGGTGTGTGATTAGACTCAACAGTTCTTCTTCCCCAAACGTAACCCATATACGGATTGATCAAAAATGGTGAGGGGAAAAATCATCGCCATGATGTACATTTTGGTATTCACCTTCAATATTTTGTGTGTGTTGTGTGTGTGTGTTGTGTGTGTGTTCTGTTGGTATGTGTGTATGTGTGTGTGTGTGTGTTTGTGTGTGTGTGTGTGTGTGTGTGTGTGTGTGTGTTGGGTGGTTGTGTGTGAGCGCATTGTAAGTGTTTTTTACAAACAAAAAAAAAAGCAAAATTGTATAAAGAATTTTAAATCCTTACACTTAATTTTATTCTTACTCTGTACTGGAGAGGGACAAAAAATTATCGGGCATTTCAACCTGTGGGGACCTTTTATTATTTATTTGAAGTTTCGGTCTTAGGAGAGACGGTTTCCCTGTCTGTAACAGAGTCAAATTTTCGATGTCGGGACAAGTTTAAAAATGGGGAAAATTGTTTGGGGGGAGGGGGGACCCCCAGTGAGTCACGTACAAATGCCTCGGGTAAAGTTTTGGTACGGAATTGGTCTCTTTCTGTTATGATGTACTATTTTGGGTTAAGGGGGTGTGTATCATCATTTCTACGGTTGGTGGGTTTCCTCGTGTCATTAAACCCGCTTTCACCTCGACAAGGTTCTGATTACGCGGTTTCATTGATCTATTCAACCTCTTGGGGTCTTCGCTGTACTCACTGGGTATGAGTAAAGATTTCGATACGGATATTGTTAGTTAACACTTTCATTTGGGCATCTTTCGTTATGATGCCCTTTTCAACGCATGTGGTGTGCTAGTCATCATTAGCTGCGGTCTAGTGGGTTTCCTCGAGATCATTTCCTGCTTTCACTCTCGATGGTTTGGGGTTACGCTGTGATCATTATCTAGTCACCCGTCCCTGCATTGGGGGGATACTTCTATAGAACATCATTTTTTCATTATTTTTTCTTTTGATGCGTCTTAGAAAATAAAAAGCACATGTGAAAGTAGGGTTTAAAGATTTCCGGGGATTGATTATGTTTTTGTGGACATTGGGTTTCGGTTTTCGGTTTTTTGGGGTTTCTCAAGTCACGATTACGTCACGGGCACTGACCCACTTCACATTCATGTACTACAGAATGTGTTTTTGATTTTGTCCCTTCCCCCTACTTATATAAATATATTATATATATATTTTATTTATATATTTTATATATATATATTAAATTTTTAAATACTTTTATATATATATATATATAATTATATATATATTATATAATTATAATATATATATAAGTTTAAATCTTATATATATAAATAATAAAACTTATATTATAAATTATTTATAAATTAATCTATATATAACTATATATTCATCAACTATCCATTATATATAACATATGTATATAAACAATCATAATATATATATAATATATATATATATATATATATTTTATTATATAATATCTGTTGGTGTGTGTGTAGTGTTGTGTGTGTGTCTGTGTCTATATCATGTATTTAGATTAAAAAAAAATATCTATATTTTCTATTCTTCTAATATACAAAAATATAAATATTCATATATTCAAATTAAAGATAAAGCAAAAAGGTATCCTTGCTTTTACTAAACCTAACAAAACCTAATGTATAAAATATAATTAATATATAATTAAAGTACTTTTTTTTTAAAAACTATAAATAATAAATCACAAAAAACGCAAAAACATATATATTATATATATATATATATATATAATATTATATATATATATTGTGAGGGGGAAAACCCTCTTCTCCTGCACCCCTGCACCTTTCCCCAGCTCCCGAAACCCTGCTTTCCCACCCGTTTCTCACGACCTCACCCCGTTCTACGCACCCTCACCGCGTCTCTCACGCACCTCCCCCCGTCTCTCACGCATCCCACGCACCCCTCACCGCTCTCTCACGCACCCTCACCCGTTTCACGCCCCCTCACCCTCTCCAGCATCCTCACCCCGTCTTCACCATCCTCCCCCCCGTCTCTCACGCATCCTCACCCGTCTCTCACGCATCCTCCCCCCCGTCTCTCACGCATCTCACCCCGTCTCTCACGCACCTCCCCCCCGTCTCTCACGCACCTCACCCCGTTCCATGTCCCCCCCCACCCCGTCCTCACGCCCCCTCACCTCTCTCACCATCCTCCCCCCCAAATTTCACATACCTGAGGCTTTCCTGTACTATCTTTTAAATTTAAAAACCCCTTCAACCCTTCCCTTTTCCCCGCCCTTCCTTCCCCTTATCCTACAGGACCCACCACTCCCGTCTGCCCCACACACACACGCCGCACACACATACATCTGTACGAACACTGTACGTTCAAATGTATAACGGGAAGATACTCTAAAGGGGTCTCTTCGTCAGTGTAGCTTGTCTTTGTCGTGGCTATTTTACATTTAAAATTTGTTTATGTTTTTCACCCCTTGTTCTTTTAGTTTTAAAAGGGCTTGCACTCTTACTTACGTGGCACACCCCATACTTTACAAGCTCATTTACTGCTTTCGGTTATGTTTTTGTTTATGTCCCTTTTTTTTATTGTTTTTATGAGGTTGTCGCTGCAAAACTTCAGATTCATGAAAAACTATTTTTATTAATATTTTTTTCCAGTTTTTTTACTATCAGGCAAATCTATTTTTCATGTTTGTTTTTGTTGGGCGTTCCTTTGCTTTGCTGCATCCCTTTTTCAACGCATTTTATTTATCAGCTGGTTATCCCTACTTTATGTTTTTCGTTTTTACATTTAATTTTTTACTGTATATACACTTCACCCGAGACTTTTGATTTTTCTTTTTTCTTTATTTTTTTTCTTTAAAAATAAGTTTGGTGGTACACCTTTTTTTTCATTGTATTTGTTTTAGTGTATTTATTATTTTATTAATTACTGTTTTTTTTTTATTTACTGTGGTTTC
>NW_023662945.1:2500-5000 GCF_015228065.2 Penaeus monodon
TAGAGCTGAGTTCTTCAATTCCGAATAATACCAGCAGCATGCGAAGGGTGTATACCTCATAGACTGGCGCCTCACAAAGACTCCCTCCTTTCGGATAAACACACATAGACACGCAATGTATAAATAACAATTATATAAGAATAAGGAAAAAAATATTCAAATGCAAACACAAACCACACACACACACCCCCATAATAATATATTATATATATATATAAAATATTAATAAAATATAATATATATTATATATATATATTAACATATAAACAACCACACATACCACACACACAACAAAACCACACACACACACACACCCCACACACACATATATATATATGAATTCATTACTGAGAGGTTATTTTGGCAGTGCCACCCTTGCTGTTTGGGATGCCCTTCCTAATCACTGCGGTTTGTGCCACGGCGGGATTTCCCTACTACACCTGCGTTTGACTTCTAAAAGACGATATTCTTTTTCCCCTCGGGCTCGAGCCAGCAATCAGATTGCGGGCATTTTTACGACTGCCGGGGCGAAGAATGGAACTCGGGACCACGAGGATCGGAGCCCATATATATATATAAAATATATTATATATATATATATATATATATATATAAAATATATATATCATCATCAAAAACAGTATGCTCATGTTTTGAGCGCCATGGACCTCTCCACCACCTTCGCAACTCAATCGATCTTGCCTTTTCTTTCCAACTTGTACCATCGACAGCCCGCAAATATCTTTGATGTTGTCACTCAGTCTTGTCCTCGGTTTGCCTCTTCCTCTGTTTTCCTATCACCCCCCCTGTCAGCAAGTCTTTCTCAATACTTTTACTTCTCATCACATGCCCAAATAAATTTTAAATTTCCTCCTTTCAAGATGTCCAACAGCTGGTCTTTACAATTTATTTTCTCAGCACTTCATCATTCATCTTCTTCTCTGCCCAGTTTAATACCAGTATCGTCTGTAACACTACATTTCAAAACTATTGATTTTTTTCCCTTGTCTATCTACTTCAGCACCCAAACACTCAGAAACATATGATGCAATTGGGAAAACTAATGATTTTCATAACCTCAGCTTTGTCCGTAAGGTAATGCTCGGTCTTTCCAGATGTTATTGAGAGCAATTGGGGCTTTTTTTTGGCAATGGCAATTCTTCGTTTTATCTCCGGTGAATCATCATATGTAAAATTAAAACAGCTCCAGATAATGAACTCTTTCACATTTTCCACAATCATTCATTGATTGTAAAATGTTCATCATTGTTCTTGCCGGTTATCTTGAATCTTCATGATCTTAGTTTTTCTTGGCATTAAGAAACAAACCAGCCTTTTTGCTTGCTTCTCTAACTTTATCTAGTATTTTTTGTAGTTCAGTGTACTGCTGGCAACAAAACTATATCATCGGCGTACCTCAATTGGTGCTGTTCCTGCCGCGGGTGACTTCGGGAGGCGCTTTGCCTGGTCGTATAGGGTCAGCCACAGTCGACAATAGCTCCGCGGGGACCATGCTTCTGAACAACGCGGAGCCCACATAGCAGCCGGTTAATCTTTTTCCGGTCTGCAGACGTGATTTTGAGCCAATGGCTTACACGTCATGCTTAAGTCGGCCTCCGACAAAGGCCTCGCCCTCGAGGCTCTATTTGATTTGCTCCAGGGGGTGACGCATCTTGTCTGGACCTGATTAGCTGGTCATTTTGTTCTCGGTGCACTATCCTTGAAACATCCTCTTTTTGCCGTCCTTGTCGTCCCTTATTCTTCCCGGTCTTCGACGTCCACAAAGTCCTCGAAGGTCTTGCACAGGTCCTCCTCGACTCTGGATTCGTTTAGACTTCCTCGTAGTTCTCGTCTAATTCGGCGGCGTATTAGTCCACACGTCCTTCGCAGGTCTCCCCCATGTCCTTCTCGGGTGCGTGCTTGTCCGACATCCTCGCAGCCTTCGTCGGGCTCCACGGGCGTCTGGACAAGCAGCACCCCCCGGCATCATAGGGTGGCTGACACTTGCACTGACGATTTCTGGAGTTTGACAGATCTTCGCTACGTCTTGGGGGCGGCTTGATATCTGCTCTGATAAAACTCCTGGTCTACAGCCTATGGCGACCATCCGGTGGCGTCCTTCCCCAGGGCTCCTTGGACTCCGCAGTGGGTTTTCCTCTCCGGTGCCAGTTGGTTATTTCTTGGTCCAACTGCTATGTTTTAGTCGCTGAACCAGATCATACATGTAAGGCCAACATGTAGGAAAAAAGAAAGGGCCCAACAAAGGGGGGATGTTAAGTGCTACTAGCCTATTATTTATATAATCTGTGTTTTTATGTTATTTTTTTCGTAAACCGGGCTGTCATTACATAGAGAAAGAAATATGTATAAACTAGGAATGCGAATTAATAGTGTTGTCACTCGTCATAACGGGCAAAATTGATGGCAAAAGAGATACTAATATATCTATACACCTGCAGTTACGACAACAAACCCTATTAATGAAAAAGCTTTCAGTGTT
>NW_023662945.1:10000-15510 GCF_015228065.2 Penaeus monodon
CTCTTTATGTCACATTATTGGCACTTGTTGACTTTTTAAGGAAATATGTTGGTTTGGGGTGATGGTGATTAAACTAACGCTTTATGCTAACACATAGTTTCCTTTTAAATGGGTCCGAATTGTGTTTTTAGAGCGGGAATTTAAAAAGGGGGTAAATTCTTTTTTGTTATTTTTGTTGAAAACAATAATGGTTGGTCTTATGGCCTTCAAGCATTTTATTTTTTAAAAAAAATAGTTTGGTTTGGTTTATTTTAAAATTTAGCTTTATGCTCTGGCACCCCTAGTATATTTTAAAGGGTTCCAAATTATTTTTCCACAAGGATTTAATTTAAATTTTTAAGGGGATTATAAGGGGGTTTGCCAAGCCGACTGGTTTGCTAATTTTTTGGACACTTGAGGGTGTTTGGGATTTTGTCTGCCTTCCAAGATTATTTATATTAATCCTTTAAGGTCAATTTTGCTGAGATAAGGGGGTTAGGTTCCCCCTATTTTAAAAATGGGGGTTTAAGGGGCCGGTGCTGGGCAAACCTAAGGGTTTGTGGGTCTGTGTTTCCCAAATGGTGGTTTGGTCTCATTCTATTTTAAGTACCCTAAACATTTAAGCCACCAAGACAATGGACCCGGGCGTTTTCTGACAGGCTGTGGATGGAACGAATTGTATTATTTCGTTGCTCTGCCTTTTAACAATGTTTGTAATGGTTAAATATTTTTTATTTGAACTGGTCTGTATATCTGCTGGGGTAAGGGTGTTTCCCCTGGTTTGTGGGTTTTTGAAACAAGTGGGGGTTAAGGGGAACAGCCTGGGCAATCCCATTCTCTTGGTGGGGTTGTGTTTTCTAAGGAACGGGGAATGGTTGGTTGTTCCCATTATGGGCAATAATGATTTTTTGTAGTTTATCTTGAAGAGTAGATCCATCAGATTTTTTCCCCATTATCTGTCCATTGATAACTGATGCTGAAGAGGCGTGCTTTCATTCTGGATCAATAAATCATCAGTGTAGAAGAGAAGGTAAGTTACAATTGATTATTCTGATTACTTTTAAGATTTGTTGGGACAAAATGGATTTCAGTTCTCAGGCTGATTTGTCCACATTGGAGCAGCTATATTAATCTCATGGACCTGTTCGTATTGTTTCCAATTTTGTCATCAACATTGAAACTTGCATCGAATTTAGTAGTCCAAATATTTTTCTGTTTATTTTTGGTAAGGCTCTTTGGAGTACATATTAAATGTGTTGTTTAATCACTGGTTGAGTTAAAGTATATTCCTAGAGACATATGAGAAGTCTCCCATAAATTTTTAATTCCTTAAATCCAAAAGGATGTCTGTTTGCAGATTTTGTGCATCAGTAGGTTTTGGGATTTTATTGGGGTTAATTTTGAGACCCTTTGGCTGAAGGAGTGTTCTAGGATATCTAGAGCTAATTGGGCATTTGTATATGGTTGATCTCCGGTTCTGAATATTTGCACGTCATCAGCTTAGGCTTCGGTGAGAGTGCTTGGTAACTAAACTGATTGGTCAGTTTCCTCTTTTAGAAAATTGAATAGGGACTTAGGGCCTCCATTCTGAAAAGTGGCCTTGAAAGTTGACTTTGGTCTTTCTATTGGTGAGGTACTCTTGTATACAGCTTAGTATTTTTTCTGTTATCCCACATTTGGTTAGGATGTGCAATACAGAAATTTTTCACTGGCAAGTTCGAACACTTTCTATAGATCAAAGGAGATAATATCTGATCATCCATGATACTATGAACAGAGTCGATGTTGTTTGCTTTTCCCAAATATTTCTGAAATCAACAGTTTTGGGCTAGATGAGGTGTAGGCAGGGGAATCTTGTCAAAATAATTTTCCCCCACTCTTCCCGGAGCATAATAAGAAATAGTCAGTAGGGAAATTTGGAATGTTTAGTTCAGGGAAAGGGTTTAAAAGATGACTTTCTTCCAGGCTGGAGGTAATCTTCCATCTTTTAGGGATCTTTAAGAACGATTGTCTCTATGTTGATCTATATGGTTATGGAAGGGGAATACGAAATATCATCAGCTCCTGGGCTGAATTTTTGTAACTTAATGCATTTGTTAATTAATTAAAGGTTAGAGTGTGTCTGCAGACGATCTGAATTGTATGCATGGCAATGACTGTTCCTTTTCACAATGACTGTTTTTTGTTCGGGAAGTTTTTGTAGCGTTATAGGCAAGATAATGGATAATCTGGCCAAAATAATAGATCATTTGTTTGTTGCAAAGGTTGTGGTCCTTCTCTACGTTCCTTTTGCGGTCATATGGAGCTTTTTCCTCCTTTTTTTAAAAAAGGTATGAAAATAAATAGTTCAGCACAATTTACCAGGTTCTTGCTGTTTTTCAATTTTTTGCCTGTTAACTGGCTTCTCGGAGATGTTAGAGATTATTTCTAAAGTTTTTACAGCGTATGAATACTTGTGTTTTAGCTCCATTGTTTCATAGTAATACCGCCTTTTTGTGGTCAGGTATACCTGGGGTTGGTTCTGTGTATGGAATGGCCTTCTTTGCGTGAAGGACATCTATGAAATCCTCTTTGAGATTATCAAGGGGCGAGGAAAGGATGTATTCAGATTCCCATCTTTCCACTTACTGGAGAAAGATTCCAATTTGCCCAGTTCAAATTTTTAGGAGACATTGGGCTTGCCTGGGCAGGTATAAGTCGAAATGTAGTAGTTACATTATGGTCGGAAAATAGTACAGGGGATGTATGTTTTTAGGAAGAAGCAATGTACATGGGGTTGCCACACACTATCACTATTTCATGTGAACATACTGAAAGGGCACTTAGGGTTTAATTCACCTCTACATGTGCAGTGTTATATGCTGTAAATTTTTTTTGAGTTTCAATTTGTGAGTTTGTTTTCTTTTTTGAGGGATAGTGCTCCCTCTATTTTCTCCCCCAATAATAAAGATAGAAGCATTGAATTTCCCTTTGGTGACTTTTTGATTCTCTTTAATGTTTCTTAAAGACTATATAATTTGATCAGTCCTAAAATCCTTTCCCTTGAAGAATTTTCATATCAGTTGTGCTGTCTTCTAAAGATTTGGTTAAGTCTCCGTTAATGGCGCCCCATACTTTCATCATCAGAGATGTAGAAGGTTTGCTCTGAGTCATCTACTGTAAACTTAAATCTGTTTCCATGTAAGTATGGTAGGAAAATTGTGATGCCATTATTCTGGTTGTTTTATGAAGTTGTCACAATTGAATTTCATTGATTGTCCAAAATTTTACTTTTTTCTCTCTCTCTCTGGATATCTGTGGAGTTTGAGTTGTCACTGTTGCCTGGTGAAACCCTGATCTTTTCTACCTGTTCCTCTTTGCAAAAGAGTGTGGTGTCCCCAAAGTAGGTTTTTTGGTTTTCAGGAGTTTCTGGGAAAATTGCTCGTTTCGTTTTCAGACATTGCGTGGTTTTCTTCTTCTTTTTTTGAGTGCTTTAAGGGATATCTTAAGATATTCTTTATCAATCTTGTTCCCAAAATTTTTAAAACGTTGTATTGTTGTGAGGATGGTATTAAACCCTTGTTTCTTCGTGTTTCTTGATTTTTTTGGGGCTGACAATGGTAGAGCTTGGCATCTTTCTAGTTTCCTGGGCTGTATAGAAAAACTGGTTTTCCCTTGACTTGGTCGCCCACAATTGTAAGAGGGAAGTCTTCCTCAGTCATGGGTTTGGGTTTTTAGGAATGGCCAGTTATTTTTCTTACTACTAAAGGTGGAGGGCTGTTTATATTTATTCAGAAAGTTTTTTTGTTTTGTTTTTAATTCTCTCAAGTCTGTATTTATATTTGGGATTCCTGCACGATAATCTCCGTGGCAATTTGGATATTTGGCCTTTGGGTTTTTTACCCTGCCTTATGTTTCTTTATGCACACTAAGGTCTCGTGTATTTGGGGAATAGATGGCACATCACGTGGGAGAATGCCACTTGGAAGAGTGGCGGCCAAAGAGTTGAAAACTAAAACACCTGAGAGGTTCGAGATATATTTCCTGGTCAGGAAAGTTTCGAAGATTCCCAGACGATGAACTTGATGCCTTGCCTGGTTTTTTCTTTTTCTTCATTTCACATTTCTTAGTATCAACTACATTTGGGAGGTCTAAGAAGCAGCTGTTTGGGAAGCCGAAAGGGAAACTTTTGACAAAGAAATTTTGTTCTCTTGCTGAAAGGAGAGATGTTAATCTTTCCATCAGCAAAGTTGTCCTTGGGGGGTGGGTAAAGTTACCCTCTGGTTTGGTTTATGTTAGGGTATTCTGCTTCTAGTTTAATGCAGGTTTCTATTGCCGTGGGGAAAAGTTGAAATGATAAAGTCTAATGATTTCAGAAGCTGTTCAGTTACTTTTCATTGAGCCAGATGGTTGAGAGTTAACTTCCAGAGATTCTTATTTGTTACACATTTGGAAGTCTCTCCAGTAACTGTCGATGGATTGGGGTTCAGGTTCCTTGGGAAAAGTGTTCTTGGGGTTCTTGGAAAAATCAGCATGAGGGGATTCATGACCATGTGATTTTTTTTTTTATGGCAGCTTGTAAGAATTTAGTACTTGTATGCTATCAGAATTTGGTCCAATAATTTGATCTTACTCTTTTATGGTTATGTTTCATGAACATAATATTGATTAGTAGCTCCCCCTTCCTATAATAGGTGAGAAATTACCCCTTTCCAAGGTTAAGGCGATCTGCCAGACCCCCTTGTAGCACTGCCCGTTAGTCTCACCTTGACCTGGAGGGACACTAAGAAGGGCATTAATTATGTTTTTAATTTCAAATACTTTTCCAGATATAGTTTGCAGACTCAAAACAGGTAGTTTAGTAGGGAAATTTTCTTTAAACTAGTTTTTTTAAAATAGATTAAAGAAAAGTCTATGCAACGACAACGACGGTCAGAGCCAACCTGTTGAAACACATTTCCATTTTGTTGTCTCTACTTTGATACAAATGATACACTCCTGCAGCCACTCAAAGCACGATACTTGGAAAAACATTTCGCAACAGTTCAGTTCACTCTATGTGGGTAAAATATGAAGTAAATAGTTAGCGTCTCTGAAATGTGGCAAAAATTCAAAAAGTGTTCGAGTTAAGCTCAAAAATTTTTTTCTGTAATCTTGCGAAGTGAAGAAGGGGGTGTATAAAAAATTGTACCCCTAAATTAAATTCATTTTTTTTTTTAAGCAGCACTAACACTATTAATTCTTAAAAAAAAAACTAGGGGTTTTTACTATGATCTATGTTCTAATGTAGTGTATTTATTTAACTGTCCTAGCTGCCAAGCAAGGGGTCAACCTCACGATGTTTACGTCACCGCCATATCAGAAAATAAAGGCAAGTCACTTCGAAAATGCTGAGTAGACCATCTTTCTCGCCCTAGAGAGCACTACCCCAAAAACCATTCTTTTTCCAACACAGATTTTCATATACTTTCGCCTCATTCTCCCACCAAGACCTCATCATTTCAGAGTCCCTGTTTTTACAGAAAATGTCTCCTGGCAGAACAACACCGCCA
>NW_023662946.1:5000-15508 GCF_015228065.2 Penaeus monodon
CACACACAACACATACACCCCCACACACACACCACCCCACACACACAAACCCCCACCCCACACACACCACACCCCCCACCCCCACACACACACACACAAACACACCCCACCCCCCCCCCCCAAAACCACACACCCCCACACACACACACCAAACCCACAAATATTTATACTCAAAATATATATATATATTATAATATATCTATATATTTAATATATTATATACAAAAATATTTTTTTAAATTTTTATATATTTATTCTATCATAATATATCATTATTTGTGTATATGTTTATAAAATATATATAAGATATATAATTATATATATTAATTTTTAATATTTATATAATTATTTAAAATTTTGGTGTATTATAATTGCCCCCAACCCAAAAACACAACCAACACCCCCCAAAAAAACCACACACACACCCCCCACCCACCCCAAAAAAAAAAAAAACCACACACACACACACCACACACACCCCACACACACACCCCAAAACCCACACACACACACCCCCACACACCCACACCCCCCCCCACCCACACACACACACACCCACACACACTCCCCCCCCACACACCAAAACACCACAACCACCAAATATATATATATATAAAAATATAATATATAATATATTATATTTTATTATATATATATTATGTACCACACCACCCCACCCACACCAACACACACACACACCACACCACACCACACACACACAACCACACACACACACCACACACACACAACACACACACAACACACACAAAAAGCACCAAACCAACCCCCCAACCCCACCACACACCCCCACCCCACAAATATATATATAATTATATTTTTATATTTTTAAAAAAAAAAAAAAAAAAAAAAAAAAAAAAAAAAAATATAATAATATATATATATTTTACCCCATCTAATATAAAAGTATTGAAGTGATAACAACTTTGATAAAAAATTTACAATGATAACCCATAAATAATAAATAAATAAATAATAAATAAAAAAATATATATACATATATATATATATATTTATATTATATATATATATATATAAAAAATTTTATTTTTTTATTTATGTTTTGGGGGTGTTTGTGTGTTATTTTTTTTTGATTTTTGTTTTTTTATTTTTATCATCATTTCTTATTTTATTACTTTTTTCTTATCATTTTGTTATCATTTATCATTTTTTATTTTCTTATCATTATTATATTTTCTTGGGATTTGTTGTCAGTATTCATTATTTTTTTTATTTTCGTATCACTGAAAAAATGATAGGACACAAAAATTAACATTTGTAAATACATATACACACACACAAAACACACACAAAACACCCACACCACACATATACCACACACGCCCCCACACACCCCCACAAAACACAACACACCACACACACAAAAAAACACCACCAAAACACACACACCCACCCACCACACACACACGACACACACACACACACACCACACACACACACACACACAAACGCACACACCACACACACACACACACACACACACACACAACACCCAAAACCCCCTTTTTTTTTTTAAACAAAATTTTTCCCTTTACACCTCCTGAAAAAAAACAAGATGATGTTTGCAAATAACGGTCAACCTGAAAAAAAAGATTAGTAATTGTTTTACTTTGCTATTCGGCAATCAGGATCTCATTTGTCATTTTTTATATATTTTTTCCCCCGGCGGTTTTTAATCTTTTTAGTTTTCCTTTTTAACAGTCTTGTTTTTCCCAATCAAGGTTGAAAAGCTATAAACACTCGAATTGAAATATTTCGCCCCATTTAACGTTGGGGGGGACTTGTGTAAATTTCTGGGAATTTTGTTTTAGAGAGACTCGAAACAGGTTATATATACATATTCAAAATTATAACACATAGTTTGTGTGGTTTTTACTATTGTATATTATTATAACCGATACTATATATATTATATATATAAAAATATTATATATATAAAAAATTAAATATTATATATATTTATTTTATATATATATATTAACAATAATAATCTTATTAATATATTATTATATTAAAATTTTTAATTTATTTATAAAATATCTTATATATTATAATTTTGTGGTTTTATTTTATAAAAATTAATATATTAATATAATATATATATATAATTTTATTCATCTATCATTTACTTTTCAGTCTTTTTTTTTTCCAGTTCTCCTCCCTTTGCTCTTTTTTCGCCTTCCCCCTCACCCACTTTACTCTTTCCTCCTTTCTCCTTTACTTCCCCTTCCTCGCATTTTCTCAGTTTCCATTTCCCCCTAAAACCTCTCCCCTCCCCCCCTTTTCCCCTTTTCCCCCCCATTTTTTTCTCACCCTTTGCCCTTTCCCCACCCCTTTAGGGGAAATTTTTGTTCGTATTTTTCCAGGGCTTTTTTCTCCTTCTTCGCCTCCCTTTTGTTCTTGCCTTAACCCCTTTTTTTCCATTTTATTCCTTATTTCTTAAAATTTCACCTCTTTATCCTTCTTTCCTTTCTCACCCTTTTCCCTGCGCCACTTTGGCCCCCCCTTTTCTCTCGTTTACTCACCCTTTTTTCGGTTTTTTTTTTCTTTACCCCCTCATTTTGCACTCCTTACCTCTCCTTTTCTCCTCTCCTTTTTCTCCCCCCCTTCCTCTCTTCTCCAACCCCTCCCTTTCCTTCGCTTTTATCCCCCCCCATCTCTCTTTTTCCCTTTTTTCTCCCCGTTTCCTACTCCTCATCCTTTGCCCACTACTGTACCTTCTCTCTCTCCTCGCTCTCCTCGTCCCTTTTCCCCTCCCTCCCGGCCCCCTCCTCGCCTGCCCCGCCCCCCCTTAGTTAGACAAAAGGGGGTAACTCCGCGAACTTGGACCCAAAAAAATACCCCGGGGGCTGGACGACGTGTCTTTCTAAAAAAAAGAAAGTTAGTACGAATTATTACCCTCTTTTGAAATTTCTATCAGGAGGCTTTTTCTATAGTGCACGATACCCGTGTGGTACTGTATATATTTTTTTTTGTTTTAAATAAAAAAAAAATATTATAAAATTTTATATAATATATAATAATATATATTTATATGTTTAAAAATTTATATTTTTATATATATTATGCTTTTAATATAAAATAAATTATATATATATATTAATTTTATTAAAAAAAATTTATTATGATATATTTTATTATAAATATAATATAATATAAAATATTCAAATATAATAATATATAATATATATAAAATATTAAAAAATATTTTATTTTTTTAAAACAAACCACATATATACAGTACACCCCGGGTTCTGTGCACATATAGGAAAGCCCCCTATAAAAATTTAAAAAAGAGGGGAATTATTCGTGACTGTAAAATTTTCTTTGTTTAGAAAGACACCGCCGACCCCAGGGAAATTTTTGGGGGGGTCCAAAGTTCCCGGATTACACCATTTGTCTAACTAAGGAGGGGGAGGCAGGCGAGGGGGGGGCCCAGGAGGGGGGGAAAAAAGGGACGAGGAAGCAGAGAGAGAAGAAAGGTACGTGTGGAAAAGGGGAAGGGTGGGAAACGGGGAGAAAAAGGGGGAAAGAGAGATGGGAGGAAAAACGAAGGAAAGGAGAGGTTGGAAAATAGAGGGAAGCGGGGAGAAAAAAGGAGAGGAGAAGGAGAGGGAAGGTATACAAAGAGAGGTAAGAAAAAAAAAAACCTGAAAAAAAGGGTGAGTAAACGAAAAAGGAGGGCAAGTGCGCAGGGAAAAGGTGTGAAAGGAAAGAAGGATAAAAGGTAAAATGTAAGAAAAATGGAAATAAAGGAAACAAAGGGGTTAAAGGGCAAACAAAAAAGGGAGGACTGAACAAAGGAGGAAAAGCCCTTGGAGAAATACGAGACAAATTTCCCCCAAAAACGGTGAGGAGGGCGAAGGGTGAGAAAAAAAATGGGGGGGAAAGGGGGGGGGAGAGGGAAGGTTTTAGGGGGGAAAGGGAAACTGAAAAATGCGGGGGAGAGAGAAGTAAAGGGGAAAAAGGAGGAAAAGTAAATTTGGGGTGAGGAAGAGAGGCAGAAAAAAACAAAAAGTGATGGAGAATGAGAAAAAAAAAGAAAAATGTAATTAAATGATAGTGAATATATATATAAAAAATAATATTATATTTTTAATAATATATATATTATATAATTTACACCAATTTTTTTAAAAAAATATATTATTATATATATATTTTTAATTACTAATATATATTATCAATAATATTAATATTATAATAATTATATATATATTTATATATATATATTTTTTAAATTAATTATATATTATATATTTATCATAATATATATATAATGTTCAGGTTATTTACATATACATTTTACACCACAAAATTTTGTGTAAAAATTATGTATATATGTATATTAACCTGATTCGGTCTACTCTAAAAAAATTCCCAAAAAATTACACAGTCCCCCCCAACGCATTAAATGGGGTCGAATGTTTCAATTCGAGTGATTATATGCATTTTGCAACCTTATTCGGCAAAACATCAGACTTTTGCAAAAAAAACTAAACAAAGTTTTAAAAACCGCCGGGAAAATATTAAAAAGACAAATGACGATCCTGATTGACCGAATTATGCAACTAAAAACAATTACAAATCATTTTTTTTCTCAGGTTGACCTTGCTTATTGAAACTTCTCATGTTCTTTTTCAGGGGTTAAAGGGAAGAAATTTTGATTAAAAAAAAAAGTGTGTGTGTGCGTGTTGTGTTGTGTGTTTGGGTTGTTGTTGTGTGTGGTGGGGTTGTGTTGGTGTGTGTGTGTGTGTGTTTGTGGGGTGTGTGGGGTGGTGCGGTGTGTGTGTGTGGGTTGTGGGGTTTTTTGGTGGGGGGGGTGTGTTGTGGGGGTTGTGGGTGGTGTGTGGGGTTTGTTGGTGCGTGTGGGGTTTTAAATGTGTGTGTGTTTTGGGGTGTGGGGTGTGGTTTGTTGGGTAATGTTTTTACATATATGTTTTTTTTGATGACCCTTTATCATTTTACAGTGATACGAAAATAAATAAAATAAGAATACTGCATCAAATCCCAATGATAATGATAATAATGATAATACAATATAATAATAAAATGATAACAATAATGATAAGATAATCAAGATAAAAAAAATAATGATAATGGGATGAAAAATAATACATCAAAATCTAAAACAATAACACACAAAACACCCCCACCAACAACATAAAATATATAATATATAATATATATATTATAAATATATTATATATATTATATATATTTAATTGTTATTTTAAAATTTTTTTTATTTTTTTTTTTTATTTTTTTATTTTTTATCTTTTCTTGTCATATTTTTCAAATTTTTTTTTATCACTATAAATACTTTTATTATTAGATAGGGAATATATATATATTTAATAAATATTTTATATATATATATAATATATATATATTTTGTGTGTGTGTGTTGTGTGGTGTCCGTGTGTGGTTTGCGGGGTGTGGTGTGGTGGTTGTGGGGTGTGTGGGGTGGTGTGTGTGTGGGGTCGTTTTGGGGTTTTGGTTTTTGGGTGTGTGTGGTGTGTGTGTGTGTGTGTGTGTGGTGTGTGTGTACATATATAATATTATATATATATATATATTATATATATATTATATTATATATATATTTTTTGTGGTGTGTGCGTTGTGTGTGTGGGGTTAGTGGGTGTGTGGTGTGGGGTGTGTTTTTGGGGTGCGCGCGCGTGGTGTTGTGTGTTTGTGTGTGTGGTGGGTGTGTGTGGGTGGTGTGTTGTGTGTGTGTGTGTGTGGTGTGTGTGTGGTGTGTGGTGTGTGGTGTTTTTGGGTATTGTGTGTGTGTTGTAACATTATATACCGCAAATATATAAAAAATTTTTATATAAATATATATTATATTATATTTATTATAATATATATATATATAAAACAAAAAAATATATTATATATTTAGCATATGAATAAATTATATAAAACATATTATAATACTATAATATTATATATATATATATATTATATTTATAAAATATTTTTATATATATATTTTGTTGGTTGTGTGTGTGGGTGTGTGTGGGGTGGTTGTGTTGTGTGTTTTGGTGTGGGTTTTGGGGGTGTGGGCGTGTGTGTGGTGTGGTGTGGTGGTGTGGGGGTGTGTTTTGTGTATGTGTGGGGGTGTTGTGTGTGTGTGGTGGGGTTGTTTGTGTTGTGTGTTCATGTTGTGTGTGGTTGTAAATAATACCGCAATTATAAATATATATATAAATTAATAAATTATAATATAATAAAAATATTTAATACACAAATATTATGTAATTATCTTGAAAAAATTATATAACATTTAATTATAATTATTTAAAATATTTATTTATATTTTAATATTTGTGTGGGGGGGGTGTGTGTGTGGGTGGTGTGTGTGTGGGGTGTGTGTGTGTGTGTGTGTGTGTGTGTGTGTGTGTGGTTGGTGGGTATGTTTTGTGTCGGTAGTATAATTTATTTTTTTTTTTTTTTATATTTTATATTTATAAAATATAAATATAAAATATATATTAATTTTTTATATTATTTTTATTTTTCTATTATATTATATATATATTAAAATTATTTAATTTATATATATTATATAATAATATATTATATTATATTACTCACGTATTCTAATATAAACAAAATTTTAAATGAAATATTTTTGACACTCGTACGGTCTTATAGTCTTATCTATATAATTTACTTTAGTAAAGCCCGCTTTTTCATACACTAAAGTCATTTCAGTCGAATGGTCGAATTCTGTAAGCGTACAGAATTGTGGCCTTTTTTCTTGTGCGTAAAAGGGTTATGACTGCTATGCTCGCCCATTCTCCCAAAATTGCTCATGAAAAAGGGGGAGAAATATGGAGTGAGAATTTTTTGAAATTGTTTTTTGTGCGTGAGATTGGTTGCTTATACTTGCTGGGTTAAAGACACCACAGGCTGACATCACACCCACACACACACACCACACCACCACACCACACACACACATACAAAACCACAAAAACCCCAAAATTCCAGGCGTTTTCCCTTATGTGTTCATGTTTCCTGCCAAAATATTTCTCTTTAAAATTGTTAAAAACTTGGGGGAAGCTTTTTAATTAAGGAGGGTGGGGTAGATGGGGGGAAGAGCTAGAATTAGGAGGGGGCTGGGGGGGGGGACGGGTTATAAGTGGGGGGATTTGTGAGGAGGAGAAACAGTATGGCCCATGGGGGGGGGGTGGTTATGAGGGGAGGGCATTAGTGGGGTGGGGTTTAGAAGGGGAGGACTAGTCGAGCCCCGGGGGGTGGGTGCATGGGTGTAAGGGGGGAGTGGGGTGTAGTGGTTTAGAGGGGGTGGGGACTTTTGCCACGGTATATTGGGGGTTTGAAGCGGAAAAGAGAGGTCTTGAAACAAAAAGCAATTTCGCTGCGGCCCGGGCTAATTTCGTGTCTCAAATTTCAAATTTGTTTTAAAAAAAGGCATGAGGGAAATGACAAAATTAAACCCTTTTTTACAATGGGGTCTCCCTGAAATTACTTTCGGTCTTTTATCCCTTTTAGTCTCTTTTTCTTATTATCGGTATAAATGTTCAGGTGGAATATTCTTTTTTTTAAATTAACTGCCATAAGATTTTGGAAATAACATGAAAGTTTTCAAAAAAAAAAATGTTCTAAATTTTCCCCGTAAGAAAAATTTATGTCTTAAAAGACACATTTTTTAAAATTTAAAACAAAATTTTAATGCAAAAAAATGATGATACTTTGAAATTAGAATTTAAAGGGTTAACGGGAGGCAACACACACACAACATATATAATATGTATATATTATATAATAATATATATTATATTTTAATTTATATATTTTAAATAATGTTATATATATAATATAATAATTTAAAATAATATATAGGGGATAAATATTATATATAAAATTATTATAAATATATATAATATACCATATATATGTTCTTGTTAATTTTATCATTAAATATAATTTTTTATATTATTTTTTATATATAATTAAAAATTTTAAAATATATTTATACAAAATACACACGAATACATTTATATTGTATATATATTATTATATATTTATAAATTTAATTATTTAAAACATATATTGATCTAGGTATAATACATATATAATATCTAATATTAAAAATATATAATATAATTATATTTTTATAAATTTAATTTTTAAAATATTATAAAAAATTTTTTTAAATTTTAAATTTTATTATATTACAAAATAAAACACACACAACATGCTTATTTTTTATTATATTTATTATATTTTTAATATATTTAATATATATTATTATATGTATATATTAATATTTTATATTTTTTATATATATTTTTATATTCTAATTTGTGTGTGTGTGTTGGGGTGTGTTTGGGGTTTTGGGGTTTTGCCTGTTGTGTGTGTGGTGCGGTTGGTGTGTTTTTTTTTATTATTGTATTTAACTTAAAACCCCACAAAACCCACACACACACACAACCCCACACACACACACACCAAACCAGTACACGGGAAAACACCCACCACCAACGGCCACACCCCCACCCACGGACACACCCCCACACCACACCACAGAAACAACACACAACCACACACCCCCCACCCCTTCACACACACCCGCTTTCACCACACCCCACACCCCACACCACACCCCCACAACACCACAACAAACACCCCCCCACCCCACACACACACACAAATAAATTTTATATAATAAAATATATATATATATTATATATATATATTATTATATATCATTTTAAAATATATAATGTTATAATGTTTAAAAAACATTTTATTTCTTAGTTAGTTATTGGATATTTATTGTATATACAGTTATCTGCTTCCTTTATATATTACAGAAATTTTTTAATAAATATACTATATATTATATTTATATTAATTATAATATATATAAAATAAATAAATATTTTATTAAATTTATAATATATATATAATAATATATATTTAAAAAATATAATATATATTTGCTTATACCACACCAAAAAAACTGTATTACATTTAAAAATAATATTATATATATATATATATTAAAATATATATATTATATATTATTTATAATATTTTATAATAAATATAAATTTTTATAATAATATATATATTAATGGTAAATAAAATATATATAAATAATTATTTTATTATATATAATTTAAAATTTGTGTATAAAATATATTTATTTATAATATAAAATATATATATAAAATTTTAATAAAAAAATTTTTTATTTAAAAAATTTAATTAAAAACACACACACCCCACACACAACAAATTAAATTATTCCACATATTTGTAGTATATATGTTATACAAAATATACATACCATATAATATATATATATATAATTATAATATATTATTATATATTATATATTATACACAACACCACCACACACACACCACAAACCACCCACACACACACACACACACACACAACACACACATACACACCACATCACACACACAACCCCCAAACCCGACAACAGACAACACACAACACACACCCCACACACAAACACACACACACCACACAACCACACACACACACACACACACCACACACACAACAACACACACACACCCCACCACACAATATTATATATATATATAATATATATAAATAAAATATTTAAATAAAACACACACACCAAATATATTAACCACACACAAATATAATACATTTTAATATTTAAACATATTTGTTGAGAATAAAATTGTATATATACAATATATATAAATAAAATAATATATATATATAAAACTACAACATACATACGTATTATATAATATATATTTATATATTATATTAATAATTAATATATGTAAATATATTTTATATATAATATCACACACACCCATACATATATATATATATATATATATCTAATATATATATTTTTCATATATATTATATTATAATTTTTTAAACTTATACATAAAAATGTGTGTGTGGGTGTGTGTGTGGTGTTGTATGTCAAAAATAACTATGTTATTTATACACATATATACAAAAAATTTTTTAAACCCCACACACACCACACACACACAACACACACCCACACACACCACACACACATATATATATAATATAATTTATCTATATTTATAATTTATATAATTTTTTAATTTTACATATATATGTAACATAAAACATGTTTAGTGTTATGTTAAAAGTTTATATCATATATAAGTATTATTGTATATATATAAATAAATTTAAAAATATAAATATATATATACTATTATTTTTTTTATATATATATTTAATTAATTTAAAATGTTATATATATTTAAAAAAAATATAATTATTTATATAATTTTAAAAAATAATATTTTATATTTATATAATATATATATATATAAAATTTTAATTATATAATAATATATATTTTTATAAAAAAAAATTTTTTTTTTTTTTTTTTAATATTATATATAAAATATAAAAATTTTTTTTTTTTTTTTTTT
>NW_023662947.1:0-5000 GCF_015228065.2 Penaeus monodon
AACATTATATATATATAATATTAAATATATATATGAATAATATGTGTGTGTGTGTGTGTGTGTGTATGTGTGTGTTTTGTCTGTGTATCTGTGTGTGTGTGGTGGGTGCGTGTGTGTATGTCTCTGTGTGTGTGTCTGTATGTGTATGGTGTTGTATGTGTTTGTGTGTGTGAGTGTGTATGTATGTGTGTACACACACACACACACACACACACACACACACACAGACAAACACACACACATACCACACACACACACACACACACACACACACATATATATATATATATATATATATATCGGACTCAAGACTGTCACGACGGCAAACTGAGATCGAGGGTTCGAGTCACCGGCCGGCGCGTTGTTCCCTTAGGCAAGGAACTTCACCTCGATTGCCTACCTACCCACTGGGTGGCCAAGCCAGCCCAAGTCTGTACTGGTCACAAGCCCGGATAAACAGAGAATGATTACCTAAAAGGTAACACCGGCACTCTCCGTTGAAAGGAACTGGGGACCCTACCACGTACTCACTCCAAGAGCATCACAACATGAAAACTACAGTTAAAGATCATGTGACCACGGCGGCTCAAACATGAGCCTACCGTTAAAAAAAATATATATATATATATGTATATATATATATATATATATACATATATTATAAGATGTGGATAATTCTATTTCGGTTACAGGATGTGGATAATTCTATTTCGGTTACCAGTGGACCACGTGGCTGTTTTCCACGTGGATCCAAATGTCCCAAATAAGAACCACCCGCTCAGCGAGGGCGGAGGTCACATTTTATATCTGACCTCGTTTGACCGGGAGTTCATTCCAAGCTACCGACGCGGTAGGGTCAGCTCTCGCCTCCCTCCAGGAGAGTTCGTGTCAAGCGACCAGCGCGGTAAGGTCAGCTCCGCCCTCTCTCCGGGCAGCTGACCGTGGCCTCCGCGCGGCGCTTTTGACCCTTTAGACAAGTCGTAGCGTCGTCGTAGCATGTGTTCACCCCTTTACGTGTGTTTTGCGTCCCTGTCAGCCACTGTACTAGAGTACGCATAGCCGTTATATCTGGTGGCAGCGAGGGCCGTTGCATCCTTTTGGCATGCAACACGAACACACCACCCCCGAAGAAAAATCCACTCGACCGCTAGAAGACATGTCGAAGAACAAAAAAGCACGTAAGTACACGTTTTGGGCCCCTTTCTTATTTCTTTTCCCTTCCTTCTCCCATACATGTGTTTAAGCCGTTGTTTTTTGTTGGGTTAAAAGGTGCTAATGACAGCAATGGCTCGTTCTCCACTATTCTTCCACCTCAGATCGTAATTTCCGTGCGATCGAGTATGTGATCATAAACATGAATATCGTTCGTTAGTAAAGTAATTAATTATTTTCTCTCGTTTTTAGAGATTTATATTGTTCATCTGCAACGAATTTAACGCGTTCGTGATTTTATCTTATCACGAATACCATTTCATTTTATCTCGTTCCTAACCCTCGCCCCCCGACCTGACCGTCCCTTTTCTTTCTTTTGCGGTCACTTTGGATTAGAAAAAGGTTATTTTCCTGTCTTGACCTGACCTCACTTTCTCTTTTCCCGGTGGGTGGCGGCGTGGGTAGGGTCAGATGACCACTTGGTTCCCTCTAGTTTGGAAGCAAACATATCATTGTTACATTGCTTTTTGGTGACACGTTCTATCGGCGCTAGAGCGAAGCAGGTAACAAAATTGTATTATTTGGATATAGCGTAGGATCTTCCCCCATATCATAGTGCACAGGATTGCCCGATATTGCCCCGGGGTTGCGTAAACGCCTAATAGATCTGCGCTCCATCGTTCGAAAGTAGGTGCAATAAACCAAAGTTATTCGTTCGGCACCTTTTGAGTCAGTGTGACCCGCGATTACGTCCATTAATTATGTAGGACTAGGGTTTAAGCTAGAATCATTATTCGCTTATTAATCACACCTTTCTCACCCTCCTCAAGTCGCTTGCATGTTTTGGGTACCCCCCAAGCGTTTGTGTGATTCGTGAATTATATATCCTTCGGGAATTTTGCGAGCGCCCATTACAGATACGCAGAAGAGAGTAGGGTTATTATATTCCTGGCTCATGTCGCTTCAGTCATATACGGCATTTGGGTATAGGATCCCCCCGTTATTGAGTTTTATTGAAGTCTGACGTGCAAAGCTAGACATGTACCTCGGCAGTTCAGATTTCTGACCCCGAGAAGATTTGCTTGATAAAAATTGCGAATATTTTTTCATGTCACCATTCATTCATGCGTACATTCTGTCGCATATCATTATATGTTGAATTCAATGTGGTAGTTGAAATAATCTTAAATAGCTAGCATTGCTAATTTACTTCAGTTTTATTATAGTGAACGCTAATATTCGTGTTTGTGCTTCATTCTCTGTGTGAGGTCACTCTCGCTTCCCTCTCATTAACGATAGCTGTCACTCACACACGCATACACACACAAATTCAGCTCACTCACACACACAGGATAAAAGACACTGACCCTTTTCATTGTCTTAGTACCGGCGTAAAGATATATCTCTTTAGCCCGCAATTTTGTCTGTCGCTGTCTGTGTACAAGTTACATCTATTTCTTATCTGTGTGACGACTATGGTTCAAATAGATCTTCGCGGATCGCCGATGTCGTTCCCTTATCTATTCTCTATTCTTCTCAGAGATGGTTGGTAGTTCAAATAGGTCTATGCGGACCGCTACTGACATCTCCCTCTTCTATTTTCTTCTTTACCTTTGTGAAAATAAAACACAAAATGAAAAAAAAAGATGAAAATAAGTTAAAAACCAACATTAAAAACCGTAAATTGTTATGAATAACCGGCTAGTGGTAACTACCACCCCATCTTCTCTGTTGCCTTTCTTTTTCTCTTACTCTGGCCCTTACGTGTATGATCTGGCTCCCCGACTTTATATTGCAGTCGGACCGACACGGCACCGAAGGAGGACCCTTAGGATGCTGTGAGAAGGACGTCATCGAAGATCGCCATAGGCCCACGGACCAGGATTTTCGTCAGAAAAGGTTTTAAGCCGTCCCAGTGTAGTGGACGGGCGTTGCCTGCCAGACTCCCCGTAGATCCAGCGAACCAGCACCTTTGCCGCAGGTACCAGTCGCCCCAGAATGCTGTGCCTGGCGGACGCCTGCAGATCCGGTCAACTCCAGGAGCTCGTAGCGCAGATATCAGCCGCCACGAGATGCCGCCCCTGCCCCGACGCCCGTAGATCCGGACGAAGATTACGAGGACGTGTGGACGCGAGAAGGACCTGGACGAGATCTGTGAGGACGTGTGGACGAGGACGCCGCCGAGTTAGGCCTGGGCCAGGACTACGAGGAGGTCAGGACGAATCCGAAGTCAAGGAGGACCTGTGCGAGACTTTCGAGGACATGTGAACATCGAGACGGACAGATTACACCAAGGATCAGGAGGATGACGACGACAGGGACGAGCAGCCACGAAAAGGCACCAGGACAACGCACGAGTACGAGACGACCAGCCAAGTTAGGTCACCCTTGAAGGCGCCTCGAGGGCGAGGCGCGAGTAGGTGGCCGAGCAATATAAGATGTGGATAATTCTATTTCTGTTACAGGATGTGGATAATTCTATTTCGGTTACAGGATGTGGATAATTCTATTTCGGTTACCAGTGGACCACGTGGCTGTTTTCCATGTGGATCCAAATGTCCCAAATAAGAACCACCCGCTCAGCGAGGGCGGAGGTCACATTTTATATCTGACCTCGTTTGACCGGGAGTTCGTGCTAAGCTACCACCGCGCTAAGGTCAGCCCTCGCCTCCCTCCAGGTGGGCTGACCGTGACCTCCGCGCGGCCCGATAACCCGTATAACTAAACATGTCGTGTTCTTATACTGCGTGGTGTCAACTCTCAGAAATAAAGAGTCAAGCCGAATACCAGTATCAATACCCCTGCAAGCCAATGTAATTGGGTTCTATACCCGTTATATATATATATGTGTGTGTGTGTGTGTGATATATATGTATATATATATATATATATATATATATATATATATACATACATACATACATACATACATATTTATATATGTATATATATATATATATATATATATATATATATATATATATATATAAATATATATCAGTGCAAGTGCACACACCAGTCGCCGCATGCGAGTGCGTGAGTGCATCCATGCACACACGCATCGCCCGCGTGCATATATGAGCACGCGCGCTGATTTAAATAATTTTAGGTTAATCGAACCTAGATACGATGAAGTTCCTTGGGCAAGGAACTTCACTGCGATTGCTTATTTAGCCACTGGGTGGGCAAGCCAGCCCAAGTCAGTGCTGCTCTCAAGCCCGGATAAGTAGAGAGAATGATTACCTAAATGGTAACACATGCACTCTCTGTGGAAAGGAACTGGGGACCCTACCACGTACTCACTCCAAGAGCATCACAGCATGAAAACTGCAATAAAGTATCATGCTGTGACCACGGCGGCTCAAACATGAACCTAAAAAAAAAAAAAAAAAAAAAAAAAAAAAAAAAAAAAAAAAAAATATATATATATATATATATATATATATATATATATATATATATATCATCATCATCATCAATAACGGTATGCTCATGTTTGAGCAGCCGTGGACCTCTCCACCATCCTTCGCCACTCAACTCGATCTTGCGCCCTTCTTTCCACTTGTACCATCGACAACCCGCAAATATCTTTGATGTTGTCGCTCAGTCTTGTCTTCGGTTTGCCTCTTCCTCTGTTTCCCATTACCATTCCTGTCAGCAAGTCTTTCTCAATACTTTTACTTTTCATCACATGACCAATAAACTTTAATTTCCTCCTGTTCAAGATGTCCAACAGCCGGTCTTTACAATTTATTTTTCTCAACACTTCATCATTCGTCTTCTTCTCTGTCGAGCTAATACGCAGTACTCGTCTATAACACCACATTTCAAAACTATTGACCTTTTTC
>NW_023662947.1:12500-15507 GCF_015228065.2 Penaeus monodon
TGGAAGTTTCAAAACTAAAGAAAACAAGACAGTTCTTTTTTTCAGGCAAAGAAGAAGGAAATTATAGTCACGGAGTTGCTATGATTCTCACGAAAAAAACTGCAAATACACTAATTGGGTACAGCCCAATAAATGATTGCATTTTAAAAGTCAGAATACAAGCAAAACCCTCATAACATAGTATTATACAATGCTACGCACCAACCAACATTGCAAGTGATGAAGAAATGGAAAATTTTTATAACACTCACCAAGAAACTTTAGACACAATCCCTAACACAAATGTAAAAGTAATCATGGGAGACCTCAACGCCAAAGTAGGCAAAAATGATCTGAAAAATGACACCTGTGGAAAATTCGGTCTTGGAGATATAAATGAAAGAGGTGAAGATTTTATTGAATTCTGTAGTACAAATAATCTTGTACACGTGGTTTTCACCAGACAAAAGAACACACAACCAAATTGACTACATTGTGCTGAACCAAAAATGGAAAAGTTGCATAAAAAATGCCAAGACAAGACCTGGTGCCGACTGCAACAGTGACCACCAACTACTAACTATCGACTTTAAAATAAGACTCAAAAAGATGGAGCGTCCAACACCACCTCTAAAGCTCGACTACAAAACTCTTGATAACAATTACAGAATTACAGTGTCAAACAAATTTTTAATACTCAATCAATGTCAAGATGATAAAACACCAAATGAGTTGTGGGAAGATGGAAAAGAACTCTTGCTGAGCACTGCTTAAGAAACTATCGCCAAAAAGAAAAAGACAAATTCCCCCTGGATATCTGAAAAAACACTACGTGAAATTGAAACAAGAAGATGCCTAAAATCAAAGGGTATCAATAATCCAGTTGAAAAAGTAACTTACAAAAAACAAAATACAAAAAATCAAAGATTATTGCGACAAGATAAGGAAAAGATATTTAAATGAACAATGCCAGAGAATTAAAAACTGTTCTATCAATAAGACAACTAAAGAATTCTACCAAGGAGTACGAAACATCACACGAAATTTAAACCTACAATGGACACTATCAAAACTGAAGATGGACTTGTTTTATGTGATGGAAAAGAAGTCAAAGATAGATGGAATCAATATTGTTCCAACCTATACAAAAAGAATAAAGATCTAACAACAACACTAATTAGACTCAATGACAGCGAAGATGAACCACCACCACTGCTAGACGAAGTTATAAAAGCCATAAAAGAATTAAAGAATAACAAGAGCCCGGGAATAGATGAAATAACAACAACTAATCAAGAATCTTGGCGAAAGTGTTGAATACTTCTTCTACAGATGGCCAATAGACTGGGTAAAATCAGTCTTTACTCCTATACCTAAAAAAGGTGACGCACTCCAATGCAACAATAACAGGACAATTGCATTAATAAGTCACAGCAGCAAAATTTTGTTGAAAATTATTTCTGAAAGAATGAAGTTGAAGTTAAGAGAAGAAATTGCAGACGAACAAGCAGGTTTTCGCCCTGGAAAAGGTACCAGAAACCAGATTCTAAATCTAAAATTGATCATAGAGAAAACAAGGAACATCAAAAAGACCTATACCTGTGTTTCATCGATTACTCGAGGGCTTTCGATACTGTTGATCACGATATCCTCTGGAATAATATGAACGAGATGAAGATTCCAAACCACATCATCCAACTAATAAAAGCCATGGATGACCAACAACAAGCAACTGTAAGAACCACTTATGGGTTAACAGAAGTCAAACAAGGAGTGCGACAGGGTTGCGTTCTGTCTCCGCACCTCTTTAACATATATTCTGAAGCAATTATGAGAAGTGCTCTGGAGAATTTTGAAGGAACTGTAGATGTTGGAGGATACAAAATATCAAATCTAAGGTACGCTGATGATATAGTTTTGGTTGCCAGCAGTATCACTGAACTACAACAACTACTAGATAAAGTTAGAGAAGCAAGCAAAAAGGCTGGCTTGTTTCTTAATGCCAAGAAAACTAAGATCATGAAGATTTAAAGATAACCGGCAATGAGCAATGATGAACATGTTACAATCAATGGAATGATTGTGGAAAATGTGAAAGAGTTCACTTATCTTGGAGCCGTTTTAACTAATACATATGATGATTCACCGGAGATAAAAGAAGAATTACCATTGCCAAAAACGCCATAGTTGCTCTCAATAACATCTGGAAAGACCGAAGCATTACCTTATGGACAAAGCTGAGGTTATTGAACTCATTAGTTTTCCCAAAATTGCATCATATGGATCTGAGTGTTGGGTGCTGAAGTAGATAGACAAGAAAAAGGTCAATAGTTTTGAAATGTGGTGTTATAGACGAGTACTGCGTATTAGCTCGACAGAGAAGAAGACGAATGATGAAGTGTTGAGAAAAATAAATTGTAAAGACCGGCTGTTGGACATCTTGAACAGGAGGAAATTAAAGTTTATTGGTCATGTGATGAAAAGTAAAAGTATTGAGAAAGACTTGCTGACAGGAATGGTAATGGGAAACAGAGGAAGAGGCAAACCGAAGACAAGACTGAGCGACAACATCAAAGATATTTGCGGGTTGTCGATGGTACAAGTGGAAAGAAGGCGCAAGATCGAGTTGAGTGGCGAAGGATGGTGGAGAGGTCCATGGCTGCTCAAACATGAGCATACCGTTATTGATGATTGATGATATATATATATATATATTATATATATATATATATAGATATATATATATATTTTTTTTTTTTTTTTTTTTTTTTTTTTTTTTTTTTTTTTTTTAGGTTCATGTTTGAGCCGCCGTGGTCACAGCATGATACTTTATTGCAGTTTTCATGCTGTGATGCTCTTGGAGTGAGTACGTGGTAGGGTCCCCAGTTCCTTTCCACAGAGAGTGCATGTGTTACCATTTAGGTAATCATTCTCTCTACTTATCCGGGCTTGAGAGCAGCACTGACTTGGCTGGCTGCCACCAGTGGCTAAATAAGCTCGGCGTGAGTTCCTGCCCACCCAGTGCAAA
>NW_023662948.1:0-15506 GCF_015228065.2 Penaeus monodon
TATTCACTGGGACTTTGAAGGCCACGAAGTGTGTATATGGCTCAAGATGCAATGAGGATTTGACGCTCTTTGGGTGTAGAGAGGACACTCGGAAAGGGACAAGAAATTTCACGGGGAATCTTCTGGGGAGGTGGAAGGCCATTTTTTGGAAATGATTTTCGCCCTGCCTCCCAAACCCTGAGAAACAAAATCAAAGCCCTCCCCAGTGAACTGCATTTGTTCAGGGATGGACAGACCTTTCCAGAAATGGGGGGGCTCATAACTTGGGGTGAGATCGAGCAGTTGTACCAGGAGGCCCCCAAGTTAGTTGGATAAAAGGGGGATTTACAATCCCTGTAATGGACCCCCCCATCAGAAAAGGAACCTCCACCCCTAACTGAGGTTAGGATGGCAATTTCAACCAAAGAATGGGAAACCCCCCAGGCTAGTGAACCCTGCTAAATTTGCAAAAAGGCGGGGGATGAACCTATAGCCAAGGTTGCAGAGTTTTAACTCCCATCGGGAGTCGGGTTTTCCATTCCCCCTGACCTTTTAGGGGCGTGGTCACCCTCTCTAGAAGGGGAAGGGGACGGTGGACTGCAGCAACTCCCGTGGTATTATACCCCTAAATTCCCGGGAAAGGTTTTTCGCCCCATCTTTTGAAATGGACCCAGACCACCAATAAGCACCCAGAGACTTGAGCAGTCGCATCACTTAGAAAATCCAATAGACTGATCCTAGCACTTCGAGAAATTTTGTGGAACCTGTTGTGGTTGGGTCATGGTTTGCTTCGACTACATAAACCAAAAAGGATTTTACTCGGTCATCGAGAATCACTATGGGAGTTTCGAGACATCAAAATTTTTCCAAAATGGTTTATTGGCCTAAAGCAAGCTATATATCTTACAGAAAGTGCTGTAAATTTGGGGTGGGGGCCGCAAAACTTTTTCCCTTTTAAATTCAAGGGTGAGGCAAGCTATGTCCGGCACCAAACTTTTAAAACCTGCATGGACTGTAAATGGGGAGAGTCATCCAATCATGTGAAGCAAAACTTGGGGAATATCAAAGGGCTCAGCTTGATTTGCTGAGAGTTTACTATAGAGCTCTGGGTCAATGGGGGCATTTTTTTTTATATTTTTCAATGAGGTTAAACCTTTGGTAGAGTCCCCTAGACAAACCAAGATCAGGGCTTTGGGCCTGTAGGGGGAAACCCGTTCAGTCCGGCCTGCTTGTGGTGAGGGCGTTGAAAGTCCGAGAGCTTTGCATACTTGGTAGTGAGTCCCAAAACCTGGGCGTTGTAGACAGATTGGCCCGGAGAGGATATATGAACTCGATCAAAAGAGATTGGAGATGTTGGTACCTTGTAGACGGGGCCAAGACATATCTTCAAGGCCTTGATACATAGTTTTTCTCTATCGAAAAAAAAACCATCTTTAGCCTTTTGTCAATTTCTTTTCCGGATCAAGGGGTACAATTGGAGGGGAATATGTGTAAACCGACGGTACACTGGAGACTGGGATGGGCCTTTTTCTTGCATAGTCTTTGGGTCGCCAAATCAAGCTATATGGGACTAGTTCGTTTCCTTGTGGAGACCCTGCCTTTCAGGTTTTCTCTCTGCGAGACAATCCGGGGGGAAAGGGGGTTTCCATGGACGACCTGGAAGGTCGTGGCTTGGCAGCTCGACCAGAAACTGTTGCGAGGAGGCAGACCAAACGGCCTGCCTGGAGGGATTCTCGTGGCTGGAAGTAAAAGGGTGGATGCTGCCAGTGCCCCCTTGATGATGATGATATGTATACACACACATATTATATGTGTGTGTGTGTGTGTGAGTGTTTTGGGTGTAATGCCTGAGTTACCCTTTTAACAAGTGAAATATTGAAACAAGCGAAGTAACCCAAGAAGTCTCACCCAGATGTACACCACTGGCAAAACAAACCTAACCATTTGTTTTGTATGTGGTTTTGGGACCCTACTGACTTATCAGGCGAAGTGGACACGAGTAATAGCTTTTTGACCTGTCTTAACCCCACACTAGGTGGCATCTGAACCTCTTACCCGGTGAGTTACTCGAACAATTAGTAGACAGATCTCCCAAGTTTTAGCTTAGAAAATACTAGAATCCAAAATTAAGGCAATATTGAATAAGTCAATAAATAATGAAGTTTTCCTCTTGATAAAAATTAATCCCAAGTACTGGAGATCTGACACTCCTCAAAGGTCAGTGGTGGCAGTTTACCATTAACTGTGGAATGTTAAACATTAGATAAAGAATAAATAAATTTACCGACCCCTCGGAAACACCACTGTGGGGCCTGCGGCGGGATCGCCTCCACGAAACATTCACGCCTTGTAAAATATAAAATAAAATTAAAAAACTTAAAATTTATTCGATAAATTAAGAATTATTGGTAATTATCAATCAATAAATTCGATTACCCCTAGGGAGATTTGTTATCTGTTCTGGATGTATAAAATTTTAAATTTTGTGCTTGAATTGTTGGAAAATATTGAATTACAAGATTTTTATACCATTTTTAACATACAAGTCATGAAAGAAATCTTTAAGTCATGGACAATATCGGCTATATTAGTTTAAGTATTTACTTATGATTGCATGATAATAAAAATATATTTTTATAATGTTCCCATGGTATATGTATGGAGTGCTCTGTAAAAGGGGAATTTTAAGCATAAATTTGTGCGTAATTTAGAGATGAAAAAATTTTTCATTTATATTTTAAATCCTTGCGAATCAGTGATGTGATTTTTTTTTTTTTTTTTTTTTTTTTTTTTTTGTTTGGGTGTTAGTAAATGTTTGGGCGATTACCGTTAGGGTTGTATACTGCGAAGAGGCGGTAGAACAAAAAAAACAAATTAAGTAATTAATTAATTATGAAAAATAAAATTATAAAATTATAAAAAAGTCTATTTATTTAGGGAGCTTCGTCTCCGCTAGTGTGAAAAAGTGCTCAGCTCAATTTGCTTATTTATTAGATAAAGCAAAAATATTACCAAGTAATATAATTAAGTCCGTTAGTGGGAAATCTAGCCTCTTTGTGACAAAAAAAAATATGCCCAAATAAGTAAATAGGGTAAAATAAATAAATAAATAAAATAATAACATAAATTAAATGAAAATCAGCTAGTGAGAAATTTGTGTCCACTAGTATGGTTTAATTATACTGCAGATTCTGTCACATACAGTGAGTGGATGCTCCATTCCCCATTTTCAAATTAATTAATAAACAAAGGTAAATGCAAAATAAGACATGTACTTGGAAATGCGGATTGCAAAATAAAGCACTACTTATAGTGAGTCCGAGCGACGAAGTAGATAGCATTCAGTGTGTATTACAAAATAAGATATGGTTACACGTTCTAATAATAGTAATAAAATAATGCACTTGCAAGTGAACTGACTTACCAAACAAAAAATACAATAGTACTGACTTGGGACAATAAGTAAATCATAAATAAATAGTTAAAAAAAAAAGGTTTCGCAAGCAAAGGGTCCATTAACAGTTAAATGAATACATAAAATGATATTAGAATGCCAACCTCAGATCAACTGGGCAAGGAAATCAGGGTTTCACGTCCGCCGCCAGCGAGAGCCAAGGGAGCACTCTTTCAGAGAACATTAATAAAGCATGGACCTGCCCAGAGATGTCACACAAGTTTGGGAAGAGTTTTACAGAGAAGTTGGAGAGGAAGGAGATGGATTGTTTTGATTTTTTAAAATTATTCCCGGTCAACTGCGGGGTATTTTAAATCTCTCGCAGTTTTTTTTCTAGAGTATGCCTCCATTTTTCCTTTCCCTTTTATACGAAGACAATCCTGATGTGATTTTAAAGTCGTTGGGGAGGGGAAAAAACGAGCATCAAAAGGGCTGAGTGGCGCTCCCTTTGGGCCTTTCGATCAGCTCGCTCGTTCCCCTATACCAACAGCAACCCAAACATAGATTTCTTTTCGTATGACATCAGGCAACCAAAGCTGAACCCCCCTTACTATGGATGAAAGGGTTTTAAGTCTGATTGCTTGAAAAGCAAAAAGGTCGGATATATCACAAAGAATGGTTGTAAGATCTCTAGTATCTTAACTCTGCAAGGGGGCATGTAACTCTGCTGTGAAGATCGAGGCTGCTAGATAAAGCTGCCAGATGCAGTTTCCTTTCCCTGCTGCAAAGCCCACCCATTTAGATTTGAACCCCCTTTATTTTTAAATCGATCCTTGGTACTTAGAAATATATGATGAATCTCTCCCCGACTTCTGCTTGTCTCTCCCTTTCCAATTTCCGCCCAAATCCAGCCGATTTGATTAGTCAAGGGGGGAATTTGGGGAATTAAAACAGCCAAAAACCTTGGGAGATTTAAATTAAGATCTTCCACATGATTCCTCTTCTCCTACCATAGACACCCATCCTAAAGGGGGGTTAAAACCCCAATCGGATGTAGAGATCCCAGAACCCTTTTATATCTGGTAGTAAATCGGGTTTCCCTGTAGTCCGGGTAATAAAAAGGGGTGGTTCCCACTCTCAGCATACAGGGACCCCGGGTAAAGATAAAACCCACAGTACGTTTCTGAGAGCTTTTGTAAACGAGTTCAACATCGGGAGAAAGTGGAGTGCAGAAAAATAAGCCTCACCCCCTATCAGCAATCAAAAACCTGGTAAGCCGCAGTGTAGAGGCACTGTCCCTTTCCTATAGACCCTATTAAATAGGCTAACAGGAATTTTGGGACCCCTCTCCGGAAGTGAGATATCATTTGGTAGGAAATCGTCATTTCCGGGGGGGCAGTCTTACGGCAAAGCGCAAAGCAGAGTCCATTTTTTTGTGAAAAAATGGAAAATGTATGGAATTCGCTGCATCCTATGAAGAACGACAGGGGGTGTGTTCTGCTCAACGAAGATTGGAGAATAGGCAGTGAAAGATGCTCCAGAGGAGATCTCTGCCAGGATTTTAGCTAGCTCATTTAACATCTTTTTTATCGTGATGATTATGCCATCTTCTTCAAAACGGTGATGCATGATGTGGTTTTTCCGCATTTACGCCCCTTGTCCCAAACCCCATGCAAAGGGGGTCCCAGATTAATTGAGGAGACATACTGTCTCCACGCGCCCGTTAGCCTCCTTTAGCACACGCCTGCCTTGGCTGGGGTCTTCTTGTAATTTGTCAAGGTTACAAGCTGGGGCGTGTTTCAAGCTTAAATGCAGCTTTTTTGCTTGACAGCTGTTGGTTCATCAACCCCATGGATTAAGGTGACGGAAATGTCCGCTATTTTTGGGAAATGGTGTCTGCGCAAGGTAAAATTCGTGATCTGAAGTATTAACAGCATTTTGAACCCCCGGGGAAATCATTCACAATCCTTGAAATATGCAGTTGATCAAAAAGTTTCCCAGTCCGCTTTTTCAAGTCCCCATCTTACACTCCTTTAGCTGGAAGCCATTCACCTCCTAAAAAAAGTATGAAAGTTTGCTCCATGTAAGTCCCCCCCTATCTGTCAAGTAAAATTCATTTGGAATCAAGTGACCCAAATTTGACAGGCTATATTGGAAAATTTCCCCCATTTTTGTTTTGGAAATGTGCAATTCAGAAAAACTGCTCTACCCTTAAGAACAAGGACCCCAAAGGGCCCTTTTGGGGGAGGTTCCCAAAAAGTTTCCCCCCCAGAGATAATCCCGCCTTTTAAAATTTTCCAAGAGTAAAAAGGGATGGGGCAACTCCCAAAGTAGATTTTCCCAAATCATCATTTTGAGATTTTTGGGAAAAAAAGGTGGATGATCAAAGTGTAAGGTGGTCAAGCTATTCCACAGTCTTCACCTGCAGTGTTGTTGCAGGTAAGGCCGGGAAAAGGGAAATACCCTGACATACCAGTATGTTTACCTCATGAGTTCCATTATAAAAAGCCCCCATAAGGGGCTTAAAATTTGGGAAATTTCTCAAAGGGGAAATTGGGATGATTTCCTACTCTAATCTCTTGTAAGCAAAAAAACTGGGTTACATGAAGCTATAGAGTTGCAGTTTCCCTTTTTGCATAAAATTCCCTACATTTTCCATTGGATTGGGGTACCCAGTTCCCCAAAAACTATTCTTCATAAGGTGTTTGGCAGCCCCTGTGGTAATTTTGCCGTTTCTGGGTTTTGGGGAATTTTTTGGGGGGTTTGTTACCAGGAACTAGTTTCCACAGGCTCCTTTTTGACTGGCTCGGGGGTTTTTTTTTCCGGGGAAAAGGACGGACCGACCCTTTTGTTTCAGGGCATTCTCTAGCGCGGAGGCCCTGGGGAGTGGTGGCAGCTGGAGCTCTCACCGTTGAGGCCTCGGACCCTTTCCTGATGGCTCCAAAGCCCCTTACTTTGGGAGGAAAATTCCTCAATAGACCCCTCACTCCTCTGTTTGGGGAAAAAACTCCCAGAGGCAGAGGCGGGGAAGGATAGGGCTAAAAACCGAAGCAAAGGACCTCCCGGGCTGCAAAAGCACAGGGGCACATCGCTTTGCTTGGAAAACAATTTTCTCCTTCCCCTTTTTTCCCCAATATTCCCTTTTAAAATTGTACCTTTACATTCCCTTGAAAAGCTTCATGAGCTTTTTTGCAGGGGGAAACACCCTATTGGCCCGGGACAGTGTCATCCCCTTGATGCCCTTTTGTACCACATTTAACACTACTCTTTTTTGTCCTTTTTCTTAAACGGAAAAGAGTTGGTCCACCCCCAAAAACCCTGGCGTCGAAGCCCGCATAGGTTGGGAACATATGCCTCCCTTGGTGGTACCATGCTGACTTAACCGATTGGGAAGGGGGATAAGGTTTTAAAAAGTTAGAAGAAGAGTAGTGTCGACTGTTCCAAACCATCAACTTTTTTTCCTAAAACGTTTTACTGCCCTACATTAAAATTTCCCTTTTGTCCTCAACATTTTCTCCTAGAAACCTCATTAGGCTCGGGAAAAGAAATGCCCTTACATGTTTTGGGGGTTTTGTGGGGAGAACTAAAACTTGACCCCCAGGAGTTGCATACGCAGCAGACGGCACTCTCTTTGGGTGACAAAAACCAAAATCGGGTACCATTTTGCGTGGGTGATGCGAGGATCTGTTGCATACTTAAACTTTTTTTCCGGAACTTCAAAAATGTCAAGATCCAGGGCGATAAATCAATGATCTTCACACTAGGAATTCCTATTAAAATGTTTCATTTTTACCAGGAAAATTTTCCTTAGGGATTGAGGGGGATTTTTTCCCCTTTTTCTGGTTTTGGGGGACCCCGGGGAAACCATTACGATTCCCTTCTTCCCCTTTTGGAAGCTGAAAGGTTCCAAAGGAAAACGTGGATTTTCCCAGGGGGAAGGGTAGGGATTGCGTAGGTGGGGGAGAGAGTAGATCTTTTAAATTTGTAGTACTCATAAAATTGGAATTTTCTTTTCCTCACCCCCCTCCCACCATGGAGTCCAACGAGGGGAACTATATTTGGGGTTCAAAATCTCCCAACAGCCACGGGGTAATGGGGAAAAACGCAGCCACTATTACAGTATTGATCAGTCCGGGATCTCTGCGCTACTGTGAAAGTCCCTGCCTTGACCCTAGCCATTTTTTCCCGCCTTTGATTTGCCCGGGGCCTTGATCGGGACCCCTTCAAACCAGAATAAAGGACCAAAAAATTTGGGTTTTGCTAGCTGCGGGCGAGCTAGCAACAACAATCCCAGGGGCCTCGGGTAGACAAATGCCCTGAAGCAAAGGCTCGGTCCGCCCTTTGCCCAGGTAAAGAATCCTAAACCCTTCCAAGGGAAACCTTAAAAAAGTTCCACGGGCAACAAATTTTAAAAAGGTACTCCCGGGACCCGGAAAAGGGCAGCCAAAAGGTGTGAAAAACCCCTTGACCACGGGTGCTCCCAAAACCCTTATAAGAAGTAGTTTGGGAATGGATACCCCTAACCCAAATGGAACTTCAGGGGGGGGGGGGGAAAAAAAAACCGAAACATCTGAGTTCATGAAAACCCAGTTTGTGTATGCCAAAAAGATTATACCGGGAAAAAATCCCCCTTTTTCCTGAGAGGATTCCAAGTTCAAGCCCATTAGGGAAAACCTTTTTACAATGGACCCATGGGGGATAGCATTAATGGTATGTCAAGATATTCCCTTCCAGGCCTCCACCTGCAGACAACTGCAGGGAAGGCTATGAGAATGGGCCTTGACACGACCTTACACTGTGCATTCATCTCCTTCCTCCACAATCTGAACATAAGATTTGGAAAGAAATTGGCAGTTGCCACATTCATTTCTACTTTGGGAGATTTCAATGGTCGGTCACCTTGGGGAACCCTTTTGTGCAACCCTCGGGGAAAGGGGCCTTGGAGTCCTTGTTCTTAAGAGAGATGCAGTTTTACTGAACAGTGACACCCCCAAAACATTCAAATTAAAACCGGAACATTCTCCAAAATAGACCGTAAATAGGCTCCCTGATTACGTTGAACTTCACTTGGGGGTCAGGGAAGATTTGCATGGAAGTGCCACTTTTCAAACTTTTGCAGGAGGTAAATGGTATTCCACCCAATGAATGCAGGGGGCGACTTAAACATGGGGATGAATCTTTTTAGATCAATGCATTTTGAAGGACTGTGAATGTTTTCCATGTTTTCAAGATGCTGTTAATCACCTATATCACGAATTCCCCTTTGCAGCAGAAGCATCCTTTCCAAAAAAGTAGCGGCATTACCATCGACCTCTTCCAATGGTGGTCTGATGAATCCCAACAAGTGTCAGACCCAAAAAAAAAAGTGTTTAAAGGAAATTTAAAGACGCCCCGCTTGTAACCCTTTGATCAATTACAAAAGACCACCCAACCCCAGGCGTGCTAAAGGAGGCTAGAGGAGTCGGGGAGACAGTAGTCTCCCAATTAATCTGGGGACCCCTACAGGGGTAGGGAAAAGGGGCGTAAGATCGCGGGAAAGCACATCCTGTCATCACCTGTTTTGAAACGGAGGGCAATCATCCAGAAAAAAAAAGATGTTGAAAATGAGCTAGCTAAAACCCAATGGAGAGATCCCCTTGGAGCTTTTTAAACTGTTTGATTCTCCTTTTTGGGGCTGAACGGGAAAAAACCAGTGTCTTCTTCAGTAGGACTGCAGCAGAACTTCCATACAACTTGCCATTTTTGCACAAGGAGATGGGACTGCCCCAGGAAGTGACGATTTTCCATACAAATGATATCTCACTACCAGAGAGCTCCAGAAGTTCCCGTTAGACCATTTTTAAAAGGATCTATAGGGAGGGCATGTGCCACCCCATGGAGAGAAGCTATAATCATTCCCGTTCCTAAACCTGGGAAAGTGTTCCCCACCCGGGAAAATTTCAGACCAATTTTTTTCACCCCGCCTCTGCAAGCTTGGGGAAAAAGGTCAACTTTAGGTGACATGGCTGCTGGAAAAGAAAACGTTTGACCCCAACAATATGGCTTTAAAAATAAGATCAAACCACAGATGCACTTGTGAGAGGAAAAATGCTATACGGAAATTTTTCGCACGCGATGTCACAGATAGCATCTTCTTTTACCAGAAAAGGCTTACGATACTACTTTGGAAAGCATGGCATCTCATGAAGTGTATGACATGGTTTAAAAGGGGCATTACCCACCTTATAAAAGCTTCCTTGCTGCAAAAGTTAGGTTCGGGTAGGAAACAGTTTCTCTAACCCGGAAAACAACTGGAAGGGGGCCCCAAGGGAGGCTTTAAATGTGACCCGTTGCCATTGCTTTAAATGAATCGTAAAGGTTTTTCCAAAATGCTTCCATGTAATCTGTAGTGGATGACTTTACACTGTATGCTCAGGGAAGTTACGGAGGCAAGGGGGCACAGACTGCAATAAATCAGGGTTTTAAGTGGGCCAATCAGGGGGTTCAAATTTTTTCCAAGCAAGACCCGGCTTCAAAGGGAAAATTCCACCTTTCCCCCATTTGGAGCAAACCCCCTGCAATTTTTCCAAGAGGGAAGTACTTGGGGAAATTTTTGACCCAAAACTTTCATGGTGCCTCACATCAAACGTTAAAGTAAGCCCTACAAAAATTTAGATTTTGAGGGGTTTTTCACATTTTTCTTTGGGGGGGACCGCACAACGCTTCACGGCTTTTTCCCAGCGCTTATTTATAGTAAGCTCATGGATGTGAAGCTTATTCATCTGCAACCCCATGTTCTCCGGGTGTGAATCAGTTTAAATGAAGCTTCAAACTGTATGGGGCTTTCAGGTTTCACCCGTGGAGTCCCGTTGTGAGAATGGAGAACCCCTCCTTTTATTACACCAGGCTACATGAACCTGATTTTCTACACGTAAATTTAAAAGGGTTTCCGGGACTCCTACATCCCGATTTGGTTTTTTAAACCCCCGAGGATAGTGATCCCCAGGTGGAGAATGAGGGAATCTTGTAGAAGAACTTTTAAATCTTCCCCAAACCCCTTCGACAATCAATCGGTTTGGGTTTTTTCGGAATTGGGAAAGGGGGGAGTCAAGCAGAAGCGAGAGAGATTTTTTTAGCACTTTTTAAGTACCCAAAGGGTCGGACCAAATATAAGATGGTTCGAAATCTGAAAATGGTGTGGGCTTTTTCGCAGTGACAGAAGGAAGAGCATCTGGGAGTCTTTCTCTAGCAGCCTCGATCTTCACAGAGAGTTTCTGCCATCCCTTTCACAGTTAAGATGGGCTAGGATCTTACGAACCATTCTTTTTAAAATTTCTGTGACTCTTGTAGTGCCTGCAAAACAATCAAAAAGCTTAAACTCATCACATCCAGTAGTAAGGGAGGTTCAAGATTGGCTTCATGATGTCAACCGTAAAAAAAATAACTCTGTGTTTTGGGGGCCAGCGCTGTTGGTGCAGTGGGAATGACGAGCTGATCAAAGGCCAACACTGGCTCAGCCGTGATGCCGTTTTCCCCTCACAACACGACCCCGAAAAACCCGCATCAGGATTTTCGCAAAAAATGGGAAAGGGAAAAATGGGGCAGTTCCAGAAAAAAAAACTGTGAGAGATTAGAGATGACCTTGGCAGTTGGGTGATTGATGATTTACAAAATATCTGCCGCGTCAAAGCTAAGGGCATTACGGCGAATGCCTTGTTAAAAAAAAATATTAAAATATTTAAACTTTTAAAAATCTAGAATAAAAATTTTACAAAATAAAAATAAACAAAAAAAAAATCAAAGCATAAAATATTATGCTTTAAGTATATAAAAAAAATTGCATAAACATTTGCTAATTTTTTTATTGAAAAATTAGTCTCCCCAAAGAAATTAATAAGACCCCTATGTCACAATCCCCCCCAAAAACATTTTTTTAGTGTATATGGGGAGACAAGTACATGTCTTTTGGTCTGAGAATGTTTTCCATCTTTCCACTACAGTGCGATGTTAAGGCTCTTGGCATCCTTACAAAGTGCTTGCTTTTACCCTCATCGGCCATGATCATTCTTGTGTGCCCGATTCTTAGTCTTTAATGCAACTTCCATTTTGGTTAGGGTGGTGGTGGGCACCCAAAAGCCAAAGGGCATCCTAAACTCTCGCAGTTTGTTTCTAGGGTATGCCCCCTTTTCCCTTTCCTTTATTTTGGGAAAACAAAACTTATGCTGGGTTTTTAGGTCGGTTGTGGGGGCGGAAAAACGAATCACAAGGCTGAGCGCCTGCCCTTTGGCCCTTTTGATCAGCTCGTCATTCCCACTGATACCAACATGCCTGGCACCCAAAACAGAGTTTCTTTTTACGTGGGGTGACCAAAATGCAAGCCAATCTTTAACCTCCCTTACTACGGGGTGTATGAGTTTAAGTCTGATTGCTTGCAAAACACTACGAGAGTCAAATATTCACAAAAAGATGGTTCGTAAGATCTTGTCTCTTAAAATGCTGCAAGGTGGCATGAACCGCATAAAACGAGGCTGCTAGAGAAAATTTCCCCTTTTGCTCACTGCTGCAAAGCCCCCACCATTTTAGATTTTGAACCCCTGTATAATTGCTCTGATCCTTTTGGGATTAGAAAAAGCTTAAGAAAATTTTTTCTTTTTTCTGCTTCTGATTTTTCCCCTTTCCCCAAATTCGACCAAATCCGCCCAATTGAATAGTCCAAGGGGGAAATTGGGGAATTCCCAAAAAGCCAGAAACTTAGGAGACTCAAATTAAGATCTTTCCCCAAAAATTCCTCATTCTCCCACCATGGGTGGCTATCCTCAAGGGGGTTGAAAACCAAACGGATGAGGGGAAACCAGAATCCTTTTTAGTCCGTGTAGAAAAAAGGTTCCCCGACTCCCGGTGTAATGAAAGAGGTGGTTTTTCCCCTTCAGCATACGGGATTCCACATGTGAAGACCCGAAAACCCCCGTAAGATTCTGAGAGTTATTATGAACTGAGTTCAACACCCGGGAAAAAATGGGAGTTTCAGAAGAAAACACCTCCCCGCCATAATCAGTTTCTACAATAACGCTCGGTAAAGCTGTAGAACGTTGTGCGGTCGCACCCCCAAAATAATGGAAAGAACCCGCAAAATACTAAGCCTTTTTTACCTTCACTTTTAAAATGTTTGTGTTAGGCACCCCCTGTAAGTCTTATCAAAAATTGAACCCCAAATACTTCACCTCGGAAAATTCGGGGTTTGCTCCAAAAAAGGGAGGGGGGGGATATTTCCTCGTTTTTTGGAAAAAATACCATGGTCTTTCTTGGAGAAAATTTTGAAAACCCTGATATGTTTCCCACGTACAAAAACCCGATTTATTGCAGCCGCATGTGTCCTTGAAAACCCCTAAACTCCCCTGAGCAGACAGTGTAAGCACCCCCATACGATTTAAAAGACAGAACTTTGGGAAAACTTTTTCAATGTATTTATGCAAAGGCAAACAGGGGCACATTTAAGACACTCCCCCTTGGGACCCCTTCCAGCTGGTCTTCCAGGTTAGAGAAACTTTTCCCACCCGAACTCTAAAATTTTTGTTAGCAAGGGAAACTTTTTAGAAGGTAGGGGAATGCCCCCTTAAAACCAAAGTCTACAGCTTCATGAGTATGCAGTTTCCCAAATATTCGTAAACTTTTAAGGTCAAAGAGATGCAACAGTTTACGTTGCTGTGCGAAGGAATTTTTGTATAGCGTTTCCTCCCCCACAAAGGGATTGGTCCCCCCATCTCAATTTTTAAAGCCATATGATATGGGGTCAAAAGTTTCTTTTTCTACAGCCATGCAACCTGAAGTTGACCCTTTCTCCATCAGCTTTTCGATGCAGTGGTGAGAGAAATTGGTCTGTAATTTTTTGGTGCGGAAGCATCTTTGCCGGTTTAGGAACAGGAAGATTTAGTCTTTCCTTGGATGGGTAATATGCTCTCCCAAGACCCTTTGAAAAAAGTCCAACAGGAATTTTTGGGAGCTCTCCGGAGTGAGAATCATTTGATATGGGGAAAATCGTCATTTCCCGGGGCAGTCTTACGGCAGAGCTGCAAAGCAGAGTCCCTTCCTTTCGCAAAAATGGAAATGTATGGAAGTTCTGCTGCGTCCCACTGATGAACGACACTGGGTGTTTTTTCCGTTCAGCACAAGAGTGGGAATTGAGCAGGTAAAATGCTCCAAGGAGATCTTGCCATGGATTTAGCTAGCTCATTAGCAATATCTTTTTTATCTGTGATATTTGCCTCATCTTCAGAGCAGGTTGTTATAGGATGTGCTCTTTCCAGCAATCTACGCCCTTGCCCACACCATGCTAGGGGGGCCCCGAGTTAATTGAGGAGACATACTGTCTCCACGACCCCCGTCTAGCCTCCCTTAGCACGCACCCCGGCCCTTTGGGCCCGGGGTTTTTTTTAACGATCAAGGTTCAATGTGGGGGGTCGTTTTAATTGCCTTTAAACAGTTTTTCCCTTTCTCGACAGTTGTTGGGATTTATCAGACCCCCATGGTATGGAGGCGACGGTACTGCCCTACTTTTGGGGAAGGGTGTTCGCTGCAAAAGAATTGTGATGTGAAGTGATTAAAACTCTTGGACACACTGGAAACATTAAAAGATCCTTTCAATACTAGTTTTCTAAAAAGATTCCAGTCTGCATGTTCAATCGCCATCTCTGCACTCCCTTTTAGGAAAACCATTTACCTCCCCCAAAATTTTTGGAAAATGGTCGCTTCCCGTAAGTCTTCCAGACCTCAAGTGAAGTTTAACTGTGAATCAGGTAGCCTATTTATAGGCATATTGGGGAAGTCCCAGTTTGAACTTGGAAGTTTGGGATGTCAAATGTTTAGTAAAAATGATCTATCTAAGAAAAGGACCAAGGCCCTTCTCGAGGGTTTCCAAATGTCTCCCCCGAGGGGATGCCGACCAAATCCTGTCCTGTATGTTGAGTCATTTGGGGGGAAGGTGATGGTCAACATGTAAATCTGTCAAAACCCATTCTCACAGCCTTTCCCCGCAGTAGTTGAGGGGGAGGCCCGGAAAAAGGGAAATTTGACGTACCATACTGCACTCCTCCATGAGGGCCATTTTAAAAAGGGCCCCTAATGGGCTTGAATTGGGAAACCTCTAGGGAAAATCGGGGATTTCCCCGGTCAAAAAATTTTTGTAAATACAAAACTGGGTTTTTGAAAAAATCAATATTGCAAATTCTTCCCCTTTGCATGAATTCCTGACGTTCCATTGTAGGGTTCCAGTTTTTTTTTATTTTTCATAAGGTTTTGCAGCACCGTGGTCGGGTTTGCCTCACACCTTTAGGGTGTCCCTTTTTATGATCCTGGGAGTACCTTTTTTAATCGTTGTTTACCCGTGGAGCTAGTTTTTCCCCAAAGGTTTCCCTGGGGCAGGTTTTAGGATTTTTTTACCTGGGAAGAGAGACTGAGTCTTTGCTTCAGGGGGATTCTGTCTAGCGTGGAGGCCCCCGGGTGTTGTGCAGGGGAGTCTTTTTTACAGGCCAGGATTCCTTTGCCCGGGGAAAGGGCTGCCGGCCTTTACTTCAGGGGCTTTGCCTACAGCAGGGCTCCCGTGGGGTGGGGGCGGGAGCTGTCACCCTTGAGCACTGGAGCCCTTAAATGTTTTGGGTCCAAAGACCTACTTTGGGGGAGGAGCTCCTCAAAAGACCCCCCACTCCTACTCCGTTTCTGGGGGAACAACTCACCAGAGGCAGGTCAGCAATTTTCCGACTGAGGGGTTAAAAAAAGTGGGCAGAGGTGTGTTGTAAGAACATTGGGGGGGAAGGGTTTGGGAGGAAGGAGGATGGGGTAGAACCGAAGCAAAGGACTTACCCCGGGTGTGCAAATGCACACGGGCATGTCACTTTGCCCCTGGAAAAATAACTTCTCCGTCCCCCCCCTAACGGAAGCCCTTGCCCCGGGGGGGGGCTTGAGGTCCCCTGATCTGGTGAGCCGGACCGAGGGCACCCATTGGAGGGGGCACCGTGAGGGTGAGACAAAAGGTTCCTGGTGCACCAAGGCCTATGAGAGGGGATGGTTACCCCCCCCTGGTTTTTTTTCCCTCTTGGACCAGGGAGAACCTCCCCCGTGTGTTTTTCTTTCGTGGATCCCCTATATAGGAGACAGGGTC
>NW_023662949.1:5000-10000 GCF_015228065.2 Penaeus monodon
TAAAATTTTGAATTTTTTTTTTTGGGAAAAAACCCTTTTAAAGGGGGGAAAAAAAAAAAAAAAAAACCCCAAAAGGAACCCCCCCAAAACAACCCTTTTGGGGGAAAAATTTTTTTTTTAAAAACTTTTTTAATTTTTAAAAATTTTTTTAAAAGGGGGAAAAAACCCCCCCGGGGTTTTGGGTTTGGGTTTTAAATTTTTTTTAAACCGGAAAATTTTTTAAAAAAATTTTTTTTAAAAAAAAACCCCTTTTGGGAAAAAGGGGGGGTTTTTTTTGTTTTTTTTTTTCCCCACAAAAAAAAAAAAAAACCCCCTTTTTTTTAAAAAAATTTTTCCCGGAATTTTTTGCCTTTTCCCCAAAAATTCCCCCCCCCCGGGTTTTTTGGGTTTTTCCCCCTTTTTAAATTTTTAAAATTTAAAATTTTTTTTTAAAATTTTAATTTTAATTAAAAATTTTTTTAAAAAAAAAAAAAAAAAAACCCCCCCCCCCCCCCAAAAAAAAAAATTAAAAAAAAAAAAAAAATTTTATAAAAAAAAAAAAAAAAAAAAAAAAAAAAAAAAAAAAAAAAAAACCACCTTTTTATTATTATTTTTTTTTTAAAAAATTATTTTAAAAAAAAATTTTTATAAAAAAAAAATTTTTTTAATAAAATTAAAAAAATTTTTTAAAAAAAAAAAAAGGGGGTTTAAAAAAAAAAAACCCCCCTTTTTTCAAAAAAAAAAACCCCCCCCAAAAAAAAAAAAATTTTTTAAAAAAAAAAAATTTAAAAATTTTTAAAATTTTAAAAAAAATTTTTTTTTTTTTAAAAAAATTTAAAAAAAAATTTTTTTTTTTTTTTTTTTTTTAAAAAAAAAATTTTTTTTTTAAAAAAAATTTTTTTGGAAAAAAAAAATTTTAAAATTTTTTTTTAAAATTTTAAAATTTTTTTTTTTTTTTTTTTTGGGGGGGGTTTTTTCCCTTTTTTTTTGGGGGGGAAAAAAGGGGGAAAATTTTTTTTGGTTTTTTTTAAAAAAAAATTTTTAATAAAATATAAAAAAAAAAATTTTTTTAAAAAAATAATTTTTGGGGGGTTTTTTTTAAAAAAGGGGGGGGGGGGGGGTTTTTTTTTTTTTTTTAAAAATTTTAAAAAATTTTCCCGGGGGGGGGGAAAAAAATTTTTTCCCCTTTCCCCCCCAAAAACCCCCCCCCCCCTTTTTTCCCCCCCCCAAAAAATTTGGGGAAACCCAAAAAAATTTTTTTTTCCCCCGGGGGGGGGTTTTTTTTTAAAAAAATTTTTTTTTTTTTTTTGGGGCCCCCTTTTTTAAAAACAATTTTTTGGGGGGGTTTTTTAAAAAAAAATTTTATTTTTTTGTGCCGGGGAAAAGGGACAAATGAAAAACCCCCAAAAAAAAAAACCAAGCGGGGGAAAAAAAAAATTTTTTTAAACCCAAAAAAAAACCAAAAAAAAAAAAAAAAAAAAAACCAAAAAAAAAATTTTTAACAAAAAAAAAAACCCCCCCCCCCCCAAAAAAACCCAAACCCCCCTTTCCCCCCCCCAAAAACCCCCGAAAAAAAACCCCCCCCCCCCACTTTTTTTTTTTTTTTTTTTTTTTAAAAAAAATTTTTTTTTTTTTTTCCCCTTTTTTCCCCCCCCCCCCCCCCCCCCAAAACCCCCCCCCCCCCCAAAAAAACCCAAAAAACCCCCCCCCTTTTTAAAAAATTTTTTTTTTTTTTTTCTTTTTTTTCCCTTTTTGCCGTCCTCTCCCTTCTCTTTTTTTTTTTTTTTTTTTTAAAAAAAAAATTTTTTTAAAATTCCTTTATTTTTTTTTTAAAAAAAAATTTAAAAATTTTTTTTAAAAAAATTTTTAAAAAAAAAAAAAAAAAAATTTAAAAATAAACAAAAAAACCCCCCCCCCCAAAAACACCCCCCCCCCCCCCCCCCCAAAAAAAATTAAAAAAAAAAAAAAAAAAAAAAAAAAAAAAAAAAAAATTTTTTTTTCCCCCAAACAAAAACAAATAAAAAAAAAAACCACAAAAAAACCCCAAAAAAAAAAAAACCCAAAAACCAAATTTTTTAAATTTTAAAAAAAAAAAATTTAAAAAAAAGAAAAAAAAAAAATTTTTTTTTAAAAAAAAAAATTAAAAAAAAAATTTTTAATTTTTAAATTTATTTTTTTAAAAAAAAAAAAAATTTTTTTTTAAATTAATTTTTTTTTTTAAAAAAACAAATTAAATTTTTTTTTTTTTTTTTTTAAAATTTTTTTTTTTTTTTTTTTTTTTTTTTTGTTTTTTTTTTTTAAATAAAAAAAAAAAAAAACCCCCCCCCCAAAAAAAAAAAAACCCCCCAAAAAAAAAAAAAAAAATTTTTTTAAAAAAAAAGAAAAGGGTAAAAACCAAAAAAAAAAAAAAAACCCCCCAAACCCCCCAACCCCCCCAAAAAAATTTTTCCCCCCCCCGGGGAAAACCCGGGAAAAAAAAAAACCCCCCCTTTTTTTTTCCCCCTTTTTTTAAAAAAAAAAACCCCCCCTTTTCCCCCCCCCCCCTTTCCCCCCCATTTTTTTCCCCCCAAAAAAGCGGGGTTTTAAAAAAGGGGGGCCTTTTGGAAAAAAAAAATGAAAAATTTTAGGGGGGGGTTTTTTTTTTAAAAAAAATTTTTTTCCCTTTTTTTTTCCACCCCCCTTTTTTAAAAAAAAAAAAAAAAAGGGGGAAAAGGGTTTTTTTTTTAATTAAAAAAAAAAATTGTTTTTTGTTTTTTTTTTGGGGGGGGTTTTTTAAAAAAAAGGAGAAAAAAAAAAAAAAGGTTTTTTTTAAAAAAAAAAAATTTTTGGGGTTTTTTTTTTTTTGGGGGGTTTTATAAAAAAAATTTTTTAAAAAAAATTTTTTTTCCTTTAAAATTTTAAAATTTTTTTTTGAAAAAAATTTTAAAAAACCCAAAAAAAATTTTAAAAAAAAATTTTTTTTTCCCCCCCCCAAAAACCCACGTTTTAAAAAAGGGCCAAAAAAAATTTTTTTAAAAAATTTTAAAAAAAAAATATAAATTGAATTTCCCCAAAAAAAAAAATAAAAAAATTTTTTTTCCCCCTTTTTTTTTTAAAAAAAAAATTTTTAAATTAATTTTTTTAAAAATTTTTTAAAAAAAATTTTTTTAAATTTTTTATAAAATTTTTTTTTTTTAAAAAATTTTTTTTAAAATTTAATAAAAAAAACCCTTTATAATATTTTAATTAAATTAAAAAAAAACCAAAAAATTTCAAAAATTTTTAAAACATTTTTTTAAAAAAAAAAAATTTTTTTTTAAAAAAAAAAAAAAACCCCCCCCCCAAACCCCAAAAACCTTATTTTTTTAAAAAATTTTTTGGTTTTTTTAAATATTTTTTAAAAATATATTTTTTAAAAAAATTTTTTTAAAATAAAAATTTTTTTAAAAAAATATTTAAATAAAAAAAAAAATTTTTATTTTTTTTTATTTTTTTTTTAAAAAAAAAAAAAAAAAAAAAAACCAAAAAAATAAAAAAAAAAAAAAACCCTTATTATAAAAAAATTAAAAACAAAATAGTTTTTTTTTAAAAAAAATTTATATATATATATATAAAATTTTTTTTTTGGGGGGGGGTTTTTTAAATAAAAAAAAATTTTTTATTTTTTTTTTTTTTTTTTTTAAAATATATTTTTTTTTTTTTTTTTAATATTTTTTAATAAAAACCCTTTTATATATTTTTAAAAAAAATTTTTTATTTTTTTTAATTTTTTTTTTTTAAAAAAATTTTCTTTTTTAAAAATTTTTTTTAAAAAAAAAAAAAAAATTTTTTTTTAAAAAACCCCATTTTTTTTTTCCAAAATTTTTCCCAAAAACCCCCTTTTAAAAAAAAAAATTTTTTTTAAAAAACTTTTTTAAAAAAAACCTTTTTTCCCCCCCCAAAAAAAAACCCCCCCCCCCCAAAAAAAAAAAAAAAAAAAAAATTTTTTTAAAAAAAAAAAAAATTTTTTTTTTTTTTTAAAAAATAAAATTTTAAAAAATTTTTTTTTTAAAAATATTTTTTTTTCCCCAAAAAAAAAATTTTTTATATATAAAAATACCCTTTTTTTTTTTAAATTTTATTATATTATAATTAAAAATTATATTTTTGGGGGTTTTTTTTTTTTTCCCAAATTTTTTTAAAAACCAAAAAAAAATTTTTTTTTTTTAAAAAATATAAAAAAAAAAAAAAAAAAATTTTAAAAAAAAATTTCCTTTTTAAAATTTTTTTTTTTAAAATTTTTTTTTAAAAAATTTTTCTTTTAAAGGGGGGGGGGGCCCCTTTTTTTTCCCCAAAAGGGGTTTTTTTGGGTTTTTAAAACCCCCCCTTTTCCCCTTTGGGGTTTAAAAAAATTTGGCCCCTTTTTTTTTTTCCCCCAAAAAAACCCCCGGGGGGAAAAAAAAAAAATTTTTAAAGGGGGGGTTTTGGGTTTTTTCCCCCCCCCGGGGCCGGGCCCCCCCTTTTTTTTTTTAAAAAAGGGTTTTTTTTTTTTTCCCCCCCTTTTTTCCCCAAAAAAAAACCCGGCCTTGGGCCTTTTTTTTTTTAAATTTTTTAAAAATATTAAAAAAAAATTATTTTTTTAAATAAAACCCTTTTTTTTTTAAAAAAATTTTAAAAAAAAATTTATAAAAAAAAATTTTTTTAAAAAAAATTTTTTTAAAAAAACCCCCGTTCCCCCCCCAAAAAAATTTAAAAAAAAAAAATTAAAAAAAAATTTTTTTTAAAATTTTTAAATATATTTTTAAATATATAAAAATATATTTTTTTTTTTTAAATATAAATTATATATATAAAAATTTTAAAAAAAAAAAACCCCCCCCCAAAAAAAAAAATTTTTTCCCCCCAAAAAAAGGGCCCCCCAAAAAAAAAAATTTTTTCCCCCCCCTTTTCCCCCAAAACCCACCCCCAAAAAAAAATTTTTTTTTTTTTAAAAAAAAAATTTTTTCTTTTTAAAAAATTTTAAAAAAAAAAATTTTTTTTTGCCCCAAAAAAAAAAGGGGTTT
>NW_023662949.1:15000-53317 GCF_015228065.2 Penaeus monodon
TCCCTTTGGCCTTTTTTTTTTTTAAAGGGGGGTTTTTTTTTTGGGGGGCCTTTTGGGGGGTTTAAAAAGGGGTTTTAAAAAAAAAGGGGGGAAAAAAAAAGGGGGAAAAAAAAATTTTTTTTGGGGGCCTTTCCCGGGGGTTCCCTTTTTTTTAAATTTAAAAAAAAAAAAATTTTTAAAAAAAACCCCCCCGGGGGAAAAAAAAGGGGGGGGGGGGCCCCCGGCAAAACCCTTTGACCCGTTTTCCTTTTTTGGGGGGAAAAAATTCCCCCCCCCCAAAAAAAATTTTTTTTAAAATTTTTCCCGTTTTTTTGGGGGGTTTTTTTAAATTTTGGGGTTTTTTTGGGGGGGGGGTTTTTTTTTTTGGGCCCCCGGCCCTTTTTTATTTTCCCCAAAAAAAAAAAAAATTTTTTTTTTTTTAAAAATTTTCCTTTTTTTTTTTGGAAAAATTTTTTAAAAAATTTAAAAAAATTTTTTAAAAAATTTTCCCCTTTTTAAAAAAAATTTTTTTTTTTTTGGGGGGGGGTTTTTTTTTTTGGTTTTTTTTCCCCTTTTTTTTTTGGGGGTTTTTTTAAAAAAAAAAAAAAAATTTTTTTTTTTTTTTAAGTTTTTTTTTTTTTTTTGGGGGCCGGGGGTTCTTTTTTTGGGGGGGGGTTTTTTTTTGGGGGGCCCTTTTTTGGGGGTTTTTTTGGTTTGGGTTTTTTTGGAAATTTTTTGGTGAAAAAAAATTTTTAAAATTGGGAAAAAAAAAAAAAAATTTTTTTTTTAAAACGGGGTTTTTTAAATTTTTTTCCCAAAAAAAAAAAAATTATTTTAAAAATTTTCCTTAAAAAAAAAAAAAATTTTTTGGAAAAAAATTTTAAAAAAACCCCCCCAAAAGGGTTTAAAAAAAAAAAAAATTTTTTCCCTTTGGGTTTTTTTTTTGGGTTTTAAATTTAAAAAAATTTTTTTTTTTTTTTAAAAAAAAAGGGGTTTTTTTTTTTTTTCCCTTTTTTTTTTTTGGGGGGCCCCCAAAAAAGGGGTTTGGGGTTTTTTTGGGTTTAAAAATTTTCCCGGGGCCCGGGGGGAAAAAAAAATTTTTTTTTTTTTTTTTCCCCCCCCATTTTCCCCAAAAAAAACCCCCCCCCCAAAAAAAAATTTTTTTTTTTCCCCCTTTTTTTTTTATTTTTTTGGGGAATTTGGGGGGTTTTTCCAGGGGGGGGGGGGGTTTTTTTTTTTTTTTTTTTTTTTTTTTTAAAAATTTTTTTTTTTTTTTTAAAACCAACCCCATTTTCTTTTTTTTTTAAAAATTTTTTTAAAAAAAAAATTTTTTTTTTTGGGGGGTTTTGGGGTTTTTTTAAATTTTTTTTGGGAAAAAAATTTTTTTTTTTTAAAAAAAAATTAAAAGGGGAAAAGGGGGGAAAATTTTTTTTTTTTTTTTTTAAAAAAACCCCTTTTTTTTAAATAAAAAAATTTTTATAAAAAATTTTTTTAAAAATTTAAAAAAAAAATTTTTAAAAAAATAAAAAAAAAAAAAAAATTTTTTTTTTTTTTTGGGGGGGGGTTTTTTTGTGTGTGTGGGGGTTTTTTTTGGGGGGGGGTTTTTTGTTTTTTTTAAAAATTTTTTTTAAAAAATATCCCCCCCAAAAAAAAAAAAAAAAAAAAAAATTTTTAAAAAAATTTTGGTTTTAAAAAAGGGGTTTTTTTTTTTTTTTTTTTTTTTTTTCCCCCCCCCAAAAAAAATTATTAAAAAAAAAATTTTAAAAAATGGGGGAAAATTTTTTAAAAAAAAAAAAAAAAAAAAAAAAAAGTTTTTTTTAAACCCCAAAAAAAAAAAAAATTTGGTCCTTTTTCCCCCCAAAAAAAAAAAAGGGGGGTTTTTTTTTTGGAAAATTTTTTTTTTTTTTTTCCCCCCCAAAAAAAATTTTTTTTCCCCCTTTAAATTTTTTTTTTCCCCCCCAAAAAAACCCCCCCCCAAAATTTTAATTTTTTTTTTAAAATTTTTTTTTAATTTTTAAAAAAATTTTAAAAAAAATTTTTAAAAATTTTTTTTTTTTTAAAAAAAAATTTTTTTTTAAAATTTTTTTAAAGGAAAATTTTTAAAAGGTTTTTTTTAAAAAAAAACCCAAAAAAGGAAAAATAGTTTTTTTAAAAAAAAATTTTTAAAAGGAAAATTTTTAAAAATTTTTTTTTTTTGGGGGGGTTGGGTTTTTTTGGGGGGGGGGGGGTTTTTTTTAAAAAAAAAAACCCCCGGGAAAAAAAAAAACCCCCCCCCCCCCCAAAAAAAAGGGGTTTTTTAAAAAAAAACCCCCAAAAACCCCCGGAAACCCCCCAAAAAAAAACCCAAAAAAAAAAAAATTTTTTTTTTTAATTTTAATATTTTTTTTTTTAAAAAAAAACCCAAAAACCCAAAACCCCCAAAAAGGGGGGGCCCCCCAAAAAAAAAAAAAAAAAACCCCGGGGGGAAAAAAAAGAAAAAAATAAAAAAAAAAAAAAACCCCAAATTTTTAAAAAAAATATTTTTTTTAAATTTTTTTAAAAAAAAAATTTTTTAAAAATTTTTTAAAAAGGAAAAAAATTTTTTTTTTAAAATTTTTTAAAAAAAAAAAAATTTTTTTTTTTTTTTGGGGGTTGTTTGGGGGGTTTTGGGGAAAAAAAAGGAAAAAAAACCCCCAAAAATTTTTAAAAAAAGGGGGGGGTTTAAAAAAAAAAAGGGGGGGGTTTTAAAAAAAATTTTTTTTTTTTAAATTTTTTTTTTTTCCTTTAAAAAGGGGGGAAAAAAAATTTTTTTTTTTTTCCCCCCAAAAAAAAAAGGGGGGCCCCCCCAAAAAATTTTTTTTTTCCCTTTTTTTTTTTTTTTAAAAAAAAATTTTAAAAAGGTTTTAAAAACCAACCCCCAAACCCCTTTTTAAAAAAAAAAAAAATTTTTTAAAAAAAAAAAAGGGGGGGGGGGAAAAAGGGGAAAAAAAAAAAAAAAATTTTTTTTTTAATTTAAATTTTTTTTTTTTCCCCCCCGGAAATTTTAATTTTTTGGTTTTAAATCAAAAATTTTTTTTTCCCCCCCCCGGGGGGGAAAAAAATTTTTTTTTTTTTTTTAAGCCCGGGGAAAAGGGCCCGAGGGGGGGGGGGGGCCCAAAAAAAATTTTTTTTTTTTAAAATTTTTTGGTTTCCCCCCCCCCCTTTTTTTTTAAAAAAAAAAAATTATTTTTTTTTTTTTAAAAAATTAAAAAAATTTGATGGCAAGTATGTTTGGTATAAAAAAGGAGAATTGAGAACACTGGGACAAAAAGGGGATAGTTTTTTTATTGTTTTTTTTTTCTTTTTTTTTTTAAATTATGGGGAAAACAAAAAAAGGGATATTTCATTGGGGGTCGTTCTCTTTTTGTCTCTGTCTCTTTCTCTTCCTTTCTATCTCCCTCTCCCTCATTCTAAAAAAACCCCCTTTTCTCTCCCCCCCCCCCCTCTCCCCTCTCTTTTCTTTCTTTCCCCGGGTCCCTCTTTTTTTTTAATTTTTTTTTCCCCCCCTTTTTACTTCCCCCCTCCCAAACCCTTTCCCTTTTTTCTTCTCCCCCTTTTTCTTTTTGCCTCTTCCTCCCCCTCTTTTTTCTTTTATCCCCTATAATTATTTTTTTAGCCCCTGGCCCAAATTTTAAAAAACTCCATTACTCTTTGGGCCCCCCCGAAAAATTCCCGAAAATTTTGTGTTGGTTTAAATTAAATAATTTTTAAAAAAAATTTTTTAAAATGTTTTTGCCCTTTTACAAACAACCACACACACAAAAAACACACACCTAACCCCCAAAAAAATGTATATTTTATCCCTTACATATATAATATAAAATATATACATTTTAATTAATATAATATTTTATATATTTTATATATAAAAATATATATATGTATATTAAAATATATATATAAAATATATAAAAATTTTAAATATAATATATAATATATATATGTTAAAATGTATACAATACATGTTTGTGTGTGTGTGTGGGGTGTGTGGGTTGGGGTGTGAGTGTGTGGGTGTGTGAAAGCAAACATTTTAAAAATAATTAATATATATTCATTATATACATACAATATTTTAAAACATATATATACATATATTATATATATTATATAAAATAATATAAAAATATCATATAAAATTTTATAAAATATTTTATAACATATATATGTATACACAAACACACACAAAACACATATTTTATATATAATATATAAAATATATATATTAATATATTAAAATTTATATATTAAAATTATATATATATATATATATAATATGTTGGGGGTGTGTGTAAAACCCACAAAACTATAAAAACATTTTTTTTACTTTTTTTGATTTTTCCTTTTTTAAATTTTTAATTTTTTATTTAGTTTTCTCATACTCATTTCAAATTTTTATTTTTCCCCGTTTTTTTGTATTAAAAACAACCCCCCTGAGAACTGCCCTTGTCGCGGGTTTTTGACTAGCAAGTGGGGTGGGAAAAAAAAACTAAAAAAACCCCAAAAAACTTTCCTCTTCCGCAAGCCACCGCCATTTTTCCCTCATGGGCCCCTTTTTAAATTTCAGCATAAAATAAAGTCCCTTGGGGGGGGTTTTTTTTGGGGTTGTGCCTTGCAAAGAAATACCTCCCATCCCCGGAATTCTTAACCCTTTAAAAATTCGTACTTTTTTGGGTTTTCCTTTTTCTTTTTTCTTTTTTCATTATTTTCCAAATTTGAAAATCACGTGGAATAAACCAGAAAAAAAATTAGCCAAAACCGTAAAAGATCCCCAAAACATTATATTTTTTTTATGTTTTTTTCTCAAAAAATGACACTAAGGGGTTGCTTTTTTTATCTAGAAACCTGTTATAAATATTCCTTTAGAGGATTTTTATTAAAAGGGTAAACCCTGGGTCTGATAATTTTAAATCTTATATCTACCTTGTCCCTTTTGGGCAAAAAATAAAAAATAATTACAGTAATTTTTTCCCAAAGGGGTTTTTATTCCCCCCCTAAAACCCCCTATACCGTTTAAAGTTAAAAAATTAAAAGTTTACCAGTGCCCAGAATGGTTTTTCCCGTATTTTTCCCGGTTTAAAAATTTGGTGGAGGCCCTTTACTTATTCCGATGATGGGGTTAAACCTTTTTTTTTTTTAATTTTTTTTTTTTTGAAATGGCGATTCCTTGTCACAGGGACTTTAGAACCCCAAAAAAGACCTCAAAAAAGACTTTCACCCTCAAGGACCAAAACCCTTGCAATAAAAAAATAATAAGATTTTAAATTAAAAAAAATTTGTAAACAGACTCATGCTTAATTTTCCCTTTTTTAATAATTTGGGTAAAGAGAACCTCCGGGGGTTCCTCGCTAATTCCCCCGCATTATTCGACCCAAAGGGTAGCTAGTTTTTTATTAAATAAAACCCTATTCATGTTGGGGCAAATGGAGAAAAGGTATGAAAGAAAATGAATATCTTTTACAATAAAAAGGGTTTATTTGACCGGGGGTTTTGAAAAATATATTTTGGTTTAAAATTTTTTAAAAGGAAAATATAATCGAAACTTTTTTAAATACATTCTCATTCGCACCTTTATCTACACTGATTAATGATTTTTTTTTTTTAAGCAAATCCTAAAAAGGGGTTTAAAATCCCGTGTTAGTTATAAGACTCGTTTGAAATCAACTGTGGGGACCGTGAAAAACCCTTAAAATATAAAAAATCAGATAATGATAAAAATAATGAAAAAATGATAATGATAATGATAAAGATAATGTAATGATAAAAAATAATGGGTAATGATAATTTATAATGAAAAAGCTCAAACTAAACTAACTAAAGATAATTTATAAATGATAAAAAATGATAATGGGAAAAGATAATAAATTTATAAAAAAATTTATGATGAAGGGGGGGGGGATGATTTAAAGAATTTTGAGGGTTTTATGAAAAAAAGATAATCTAAGTAAGGGGTAATTGGGTAATGATAATGATAAAAGTAAATGATAAAAGAAAAATGAAAAATGATAAAAGGGGTGATGATGAGAATTTAATTTTCTTTATTCAATAATAATTTATTAGGGGCAACCCAATAAGGGTAATAATAAGAACAATGTAATGAAAACAATATAATAAACTTTTAAAATTTAAAAAAGGGTAGACCGCCAAAACAAAGTAAAATAAAATTCACTTAAAATGGGGGGTATTCTCTAACGGGGCTTCCAAAAGCCAAAACAAAAAGGGCGCTAAAAAGAATCGCTAAATATCATGAAAAAATCTATAAGGGGCCCCAGTCGTTACTTTTTAGCGAAACAAAATTCCCCTTTAAAATTGGGAAATCTGCTAACTCACTTTTGGGTTCATGTTTTAAAACCCAAGGGGGTCCTGGAAGATTTCGAAAAGTAGTGAAAACATTTTTTTAACTAAAATTAATATTCATATGTTGAAAAAGCTTTTAAAATTTAAAATTTATCTTCACTGCTCATAATTATTTAAATATTTGTATATCATTATTTTTTTTTCAAAATTTTCCAGTTTAAAACATATACAAAAATTTTTTTTACGGGCAAGAAAAAATATTTTAAAATATCTATGAGTTTTTCACTACACGAAAAACGAACACCCTTCTCTAGTTTTTTAATTTTCAGGGTTCCCCTGTATAAAATTTTTAAGGAAGCTTATGTTTAAAAATTCAAATCGATCTTTGGGGGCAAAAAGGAATTCGAGACTGAGGGGAATGGATGAATTAATGAGTGTTGTAAAAGTCCATACCAAAATCTTTGTTGTCTGTCGCAAAGGTGTTTTAGATTTTTTAAAAACACACATTACCTTTTAAAAAAAAATAAAATATCTCTTTTTTTCCATCAAGAAAAGGTACATTTTTTGTTTTACTGTACTAGCTTTCCCTTTTAAACTGTGAAACGATGACATTTTAAAATTTTTGTTTTGGGCAAAAGGAATAGTCATGTAACGGGCTCCAAAGAAGTTATTTGTAAATCTCTAAAATATATTAATGTAAAAAATTTAAAAACGTTAAAAATAAATAAAAAAGTTTCGTATATTCAGACACAAAAACATACACACAAAAAACAACAACACCCCCACAACCCAAACAAAAACACAGACACACAATAAAACGCAAAAAACCCCACAAAATGGCGCACAGAACAAACAAAAACAAAATGACAACAAAACACACAAAGACAAAAAACGCACAAAAAAAAAAAACACCCACAACACAAAAAAACACAGCAAAAACAAACCCCCCCCAACAACAAACCCACGGAAGGGGGCACAATGACCATTAGCCAACCCCTCCCGATGGCGTCGGGGGGGGGGGGAGAGCCCTTTCCCCTCTCCCTTTTCCGGAAAATTAAATTTTTTTATTTTTAAAAAATTTAAAATTTTAAAAAAATTGAATTAAAAAATTTTGAAAAAATTTTTCCTTTTTATTTTTTAAAAATTTTAAAAAATTACCAATTTAATTTTTTAAAAATTTTTTTATTAGAAAAAAAAAAAAATTAAAAAAAAAATTTTCCCTTAAACCCCTTTTAAATTTTTAAAAAATTTTGTTATTAATTTTTTAAATTAAAATTTTTTATTATTTTTTTTATTAATTTTATTCTTTTTATTTTTAAAAATGATTTTTTTAAAAAATTTGAAAACCCCGTTTAAAAGTTAATTAAAATTTTTGGTTTTTTAATTTTTAAAATTCAATTTTTTTTTTCATTTTAAAAAAATTTTGATTTTTAAATTAAATTTTATTATAATAATAATTTTCAATAATTTATAATTATTAAGTTGATTTAAAAAAAATTTTTTATTATTTTTTTAATTAAAAATTAATTTTTAAAAAAATGAGTTAAATTTGAAATGGGTAAAGTTATAATAAAATTAATAATGATAAAAAAAATTTTTCTAAAAAAATATAATAAAGGGTAAAATTTTGGAAATAAAGAATTTTCAAAAAACCCAAAAAAAAAAAAATTAATTAAAAACCAAATATGTTACAAAATAAAAATAAATTAAAAATAAATTAAAATAAAATAAATATAAAATAATATAAATATTAAAAATAATAATAAAATAAAAAATTAAAATTTTAAAAAACAACAAACAATAATACAAAATTTTCATCTAAAACCTTTTTTTATCTATCCTAAACCTAAACTTTAAAATTTTAAAAAAACACTATATACTATAATTATTAAAAATTTTTATCTATTATATATATATATTATATATATTTTAATATATATATATATAAAAATAGATATATATAAAATATATTATATATATAAAAAAAAAATAATTTAATTAATACATTTTTTATATTTTCACACATCTAATTTTCCCTTTCTTTTTCTATTAAACTATTATCTATCTATCTATCTTTTTTATAATTTTATATTTTTTATTTATTATTAAAAATTAAAATTTTTTATTTAAACTATATCTATATTAAAATTTTTTTTTTTTCTTTTCCCCCTCTTCGTTTTTTCTTCTTCTTCCCTTTTCTTCTAACTTTTTTCTTCTTCTCTTCCCATTATTATTATTATTATATTATATTATATATTATATGTTTAATTTTTTTATTTGGTTTAAAAATTATATTTTTAATTTTTTTTATGTTTTTTTTTTATTTAGTTTTTGTTTTTTTTTATTTAAAATATATAAAATATATATATATATATATATATATAAATAAAAATATATATATCAAAAAAACCCCCAAACAAAAAAAAAAAGTTATATATATTTAAAATTTTTAATTATATATATTATATAATATATATATATATATATATATATATTTTATATATATATAAAATATATTGATTTATAACTTTTTTTTGGGGTTTTTTTAAAAAAATTTTTTTGGGTTTTAACACAAAACCCCAATACAACCTCCCCCCCCCGCCCCCCCTTTTTTAAATATTTTTTTTTAATTAAATTTGATATATAATATATATATATATATAATATATATTTTATATAAAATATATAAATATATATATAAATATTGGTTTTCCTTTTTTTTTTTTGGGGTTTTTTTATTATTATTTTTTAATTTACAATACAAAAAACAAAGCACAAAAACATTATCTTCCCCTCCTTCCTTTGTCTTTCCCCTCTCTCCCCCAATAAAAAAAAAAAAAAAAAAAAAAATAAAAAAAAAACAAAAAAACAAAAAACATAAATATAATATATATATTTTTATAAAATATTTTAACTTAAAATATTGTAATATATTAAAATAATATAATATTATATTTATTAAAACCTAAAATTTTTTTTTTTTATTTATATTATAACTCTACACACACAAAAAAACACAAAAACAACCAAAAACCAAAACACCCCCACACCACACACACAAAAAAAAAAAAAAAAAAACAATAAAAAAAAAACCCAAAAAACCAAAAAATATATTTTAAAATATCTATAAAATAATTTATATATATATTATTATTAAAAATTTTTATAAAATATATATATATTATATAATATATTTAATATATTAATATATATATATATAATATTATATTTTAATAAAAGAAAACAAAAAAAAAAAAAACAAAAAACCCCCTATAAATTTTAAAAATATATTATAATATATATAATATGTATATATATATAAAATAAAAAAATATAATAAAATATATATATATATTTTATTAATATATATTTTATATATTTATATATATAAAAATATATTATAATAAACGTCCTTATATAACATATATTTTTTTATATTAAAAATATAATATATTTTATATATTGAATTGATAATAATCAAATATTAATATATTTTTAAACATACCATATTTTATATATATATATTTTACTAATATCCTTTAATATTTTCCCTATAAAATGCTCATATATATATATTTTTTAAAATTTTAAAATATTTAAAATTATATATATATATAAAATATATATATATTCCTTTTAAACTATTTTTATAAAATATATAATATTATTAAAAAATATATATATAAATTTTTTTTTTTTTTTTTCAAAATTTTAATATTGCATTATTTTATATTTTATATTATATAATACAAATATTTTTTAACAAAAAAAAATAAGCTTTTTTTATGGGGGGGGGGGGGGGGCATTTTTGTTTGCTGGTGGGAAAAAATTGGTTTCCGCCGGGCCGTTTCCTTGGGCGGGGGCCCCCAAACCCCAAGGGAGGCGCCCGGGGGGGTTTTTCGGGGAAAAACCCGAAGTGGGGTTTTCCGGGGGGTCTGGCCCCCCGGGGCTCCCCCCTTTTCCCTGGCGGGGCCTTTTTAAACCCTGAAGGGGGGTGAGTTGGCGGGGTCTTGGGGTTCCCTTTTTGGGGTTTTTAAATTAAAAGGGGGGGGGCAATTTTTCAGTATGCGAACCTTATTTTTAAAATCAAAACAATTTTTTTCTCTTTCCTTATTTTTTGAGCTGGGGGGATTTTCATGCCGGGACATGAAACCCTTTGAAAAAGTTTTGAGAATTAAACCAATATTTCAGCATAAATTAGCGTATCCTAATTTGCCCAAAGCAGCCTTTCCAAAATAAATTCCCTTTTTACCCCTATTCTAAACAAACCCCTTTTTTTTTTTCTTAAACATTCGTAAATACCCTTAATAATAAATCGTCTTTCAATTAAGTAATAAATTTTTTTGTAAAAATTAATGATAATATTTTTTTTTTAATTGATATTAAAGACTTTCAATTAAAAGGTCCCCGTTTAAAAAATCATTTAAAAGTCTTCATTTTTAAAGATTTTTATTTAAATTTCCCCGTGGCCTCCGTTTACGTTCCGGGGGGCAAGCGGGGGACAAAAGTGAATGTTCAGGGGGAATTTTCAGGGGGTGTGGGACGAAAAACCCCCCCCCAAAAGCAGAAATCAACTTCACGTTGGGCCCTAAAATTTTTTTGGGTTTTGCACAGGGGCCTGGTGGTGTGCGTTACTCCTTTGCCCCAAATGCCGAAGGCCCCTTTTTGCTGTATTGCCCCTTTCCAGGGCAATATTTTTTTCTTCCTTCGTGTTTTGGATAAAAATTTGGGTTTTAACATGGAAACCTGCACAAAAAAAAAAACAAAAAAAAACCCCACCACACACACAAAAAAAACGGGCCCACCACACCAAAAAAAAACCCAAAAAAAAACCCCAAAACAAACCCCACAAAACCCCACAAACACCCTAAGAAAAAAATGAAACAGGGAAAAAATTTACAATTTTAAACCCCCCAAAACCCCAACCCCAACCCACTTAAAGGGTTTTTGGAATTTTGTTGTTATTACAAAACGGCCCCGATCCAATCACTTAACCCAATTGGGAAAAGGGGTTCCCCGAGGCGGCCGGCAATTTTTTGGTCCTTTTTTGCTGGGTTCTTCCAAACGAAAAAATTAAATTCTTTTTTCTTTTGCTTTTTTTAGGGTTTTTTTTTTCTGTCAGGGGGTATGAATTTTAAATTGGGGAATCATATCCCATTTTTTTTTACCCTTATTTTGGAAGTTTTCCCGACCTTTTTTTTCGCTTGTTTATGGGTTTGAAGTAAAACTCGCTGCCCAAAAAAAAAATTACATTTGGCATCTTTAAAAATTAAAGATAAGGTACAAGAAGGAAAAAAAAAATTTTCGGGGGGGGGAAAAACGAATATCCAACGACCTGGTGGAGAAAAAAGGGATCTCCCCAAAAAAAAATGAGCCCGGGGCTAAAAAAAAGAGAATTTTTTTTAATTTAAAACGGAAGTAACATAAAATGCACACGCCGACGAATGGGATTTATTATGCAGGGAAACCTAAAAAGGGAACATGGGCGGGCCAAACGACCCTCAAAAACCTTTAAATCATACAAAATGTTTCCTAAAAAACCCGTTTGGGGGGTGTGAAATTTTTAGAAAAATCACTGAAAGTCCTTTAGCAAAATTTAAAAAAATGTGGGCCCTTAAAGTTCCCCCCCAAAAAACGTTTTTTGTGTTTCTACATACAAATAAAAAATTTTTGATATGATCAAATAAAAACTTAAAGTTTGTGGAAAAATCTGCGCCCTTTAGGGGAAAATTTTGAGTAAATTTGGGGGGACGAAAAAATTTTTTTTTTTTAAAAATTAAAAATCATACAAAAAACATATAGACTGCGTTAAATTTTTTTTTTTATTTCTCCCAAAGAATTTGCATTGTCCTCCCCTTCCCAAATGGGTTCCCGCATTCCCTTGGGGTTTCAGCCCATTAATTTTTAAAACCTCAAAAAAATTTTTTTTTTCACCTTAAGGGGAAATTTTTTTTTGGTTTGCCAAATTGAACTATAGAAAAGTAAAACAACATTAATTTTTTTTTTGTACCGCTGCGGGGAGAGCACGTGAACAATGTGAAAAAGGGGATAAAAAAACAAATTAATTTTACATGCAACCCCCCAAAAAACACACACCCCAAAAAACCAACAAAACACCCCACACACACCCAAAGCCCCCCGCCCGGGAAAAGCACCGGGACACCCACCACACACCACCAACCCCAAAACAAAACACCAAAAAAAAACAACAAGGGCAAAAAACACACACACACAACAAAACAAAACACACAAAAAAAACACAAACCCAAACACAAACAAAAACACACAAAAAACAAAAACCCCCCCCCACACAAAACAAAACACACACAAAACACAAAAACACACACCACACACAAAAAAACACACCCCACAAAACAAACCACACACACACACACAAAAAACCACACACAAAAACACACACCACACAAACCCCAAAACGGGAAAAAAACAAAAAAAACAAAAAAAAAAAAAAAATTATCCCTTTATATTTTTAAAATTTTTTTATTTTATAAAAAGGAAAAAATTTTTGGGGGGGAATTTAAATTTTTTAAAAAAGGGCCGGGGTAATGGGGTAAATTTTAAAAATTTTTTTTATGACCAAATTTAAAAGTAAAGTTATAGAGAGGGGAAAAAAAAAGAGGGAAAGGGAAAAAAGAAAAGGAAAAAAGAGAAAAAAGGGGGGGGGGGGGAAGAGAGAGAAAAAAGGGAGGAAGGAAAAGAGAGAGAGAGAGAGAGGAAGAAGGGGAAAAAGATAAAATAAGGGTAAAAAGAAGAAGAAAAGGGGAGAGAGGAAAAGAGAGAAGGGGGAGAAAAAAGAGAGGAGAGGGAAAAAAGGGAAAAAGGAAAGGGGGGAGAGAAAAAGAGAAGAAGAGGGTTTTTGAAATATTTTTATATATTAAATATATAATTTTATATATCTATATATAATAATTAAAATATATATAAAAAAATATAAATATATATATAATTATATATATTTATATATATAAAATATAATATATATAAAATTATATTATATATTTAATTATATATATATATTAAAAAAAAGAGAAGAGAAAGGGAAAGGGGGGGGGAAGGGGTAAAAAATTTGGGCAAATATACACTTCAAAGATTATCCGTAATAGAAGGAAAAGTCTTAACTATGAACTCTAACCCTTTTGTTGCTTTCCCAATTTCTCTTTCATTTTCCCTTCCCTTTTCCCCCCAAATTGGCAAAAGCGTTTAAACCTTCCGTCCCACCCCTATTCTTTTTAAAAGCAGAAAACCCCCGATGGGCTATTGCTTTCCCCCCCGTCAAAGGACATTACAGTATTTAAGTCACGTTTTTTCAGACGGGAGGGGGAAAGTTTTTCCTGGCCGGGTGGCGTTTTCAACGTGGGGCGAAACTTTTCTATTTTTAAATTTTAAAACCGAGTTGGTAGATCTGAAAAAGGTTTAAAAGGGTTTTGAATTTTCAAAAATTACAAAAAACCTTTAATTTTCACTTCAAACACAGTAAAAGGTATTCTAAAAAAAATCTCCTTATAAAATTTTTGCATTTACACGTAAAATGCCTGTTTTTAAAATGCATAAAAGGCCGAAAAAACGGGCCCTTTAAAAAAAAATAAATACCCCAAAAATTTTTTGTGTAAATTTTATGAAGGGGGTTGGTAATCCAAAGGGGTAATACTGGGGTTTTCTCTAAATATCCCTTAATTTTTAAGGTTTTTCAAAACACACACACACACAAAAACAAACAAAACCCAAACAAACACCCACACACAAAACACACCCCACACAAAACCCCCCCCAAAACAACAAAAACGAAAACACACAAAAAAAACACACAACACACACACACGGCCAAAGTCACCACACAAAAAAAATTGGCCCACGTTTAAAAAACCAAAAACCCCACACCACACAACCCCAAACACCCACACACACCCACACCAACACACACACACCCACACAAAACACACCCCACACCCCACCACACACACACACACAAAAGCCCCCCCCGCACAAAAACCCCGGAAAATATTACCCAAAAATACCATTTAAAAAAAGAACAAATAAAACCCAAAAACCCAAAAAACCCCTCCCAAGAGCCCAAAGGGAAATTTAATTTTTTTCGCCTTTTCTCCACAAGGACAGGGCCCGGGGGGGAAAGGGAAATCAAACCCTTCCCGCCAAGGGGGAAAACCTTTCCCCGAGGGGGCCCCCTTTTCAATGTCTTTTATGGTCTTTTCGCTTGGGTTTTTCCCCCCCGCCCACGCCCCAAAAAAAAATATATTTCATCTGTTTTTTTTAAAAACGCATTTTTTATCGGTTTTGTCTAGCGTTTCAAAATTTGGGGCCCCAGTCCCCTTCGATGAATTTAAAAAAATTTTACTTTTTTAAAAATAATTTTAAACACTTGAACGGGTTTTATGCAGGGTTCCCCCTGAAATGCAGTGGGGTTAATTTGAGACTTCATCGGGATTGCGAAAGAGCAATATAAATGGGTTTTAAAAAAGTGTATAAGAGAGAAAGAACAGAAAAAAATTGTTTTATGCAAATTGGAAAACATGAACCATTTCCCAAAAAAAAAAAGTAAAAATAAAAACGGGGGACTAATTCTACATGACTTTTAAATCAAATTTTAATTTAAAAAACCCTCCCCTTTTCCATCTTTCAAACTTTTTATGTATTTACCTTTTATCTCTCCGTCTTTTAAAGGGCTAATTTACCTGTCTATCTGCGTGTGTAACATCTAAATTTTTCAAAAGTTATCTCCCCTTATATACTTTCCCTTTATTTTCCCCTTTCCCTTTTCTTTTCTTTCCCCCCCCTTTTATTCCCTTTCTTCTCCCCTTCTTTTTCTTTTTCTTTTCCTTTTTCTTCCTCCTCTTTCTTAAAATTTTCCCTTTCCCCTTTTTTTCTTCTTTTTTTTCTTTTCCCTTTTTTTCCGATCTTTTTTCCATCATTAATATTTCCCTTTCTCATGGTTTTTTGTTTTTTTTTTCATTCTTTCTTATCGGGGTCCCTTTTTTCCATTTTCTTTTATTCTTTTTTACGTTTTTTCCCTTTTTCCCCCTTCGGGCCCCTTCCCCGGTTTTTTTCTTCCTCCCCTTTTTCCGATTTTCTTTTTTTAAATTTCCCCTTTTCTTCTTCCCCTTCGGGGTTTTTGCTTAATTGTCTATTTTCCCCTTTCCTCCCCTTTTTCTTTTTTTTTTTTCTTTTTTTTTCTTATTTATTTCATCTTACTACATTTGTTGAAATTAAATTTTTTTCTTGTTGTTGTTCTTGTGTTGTATTATCATTTTAATTAATTTTTTATCGCTATTAATATTTATCATCATTTTGTTGTTCTTTTGTTGGGTGTTGTTTGTTGTTTTAATTGTTTAAATTTTTATTTTTATTATTTTTTTTCATTATTTTTTTTTATTTCTTTTCAACCAAATTTCCTTATTTTTTTCATTTTCCCAAACCCCCAAAACCCATTAAATTTTTTCCATTATGATCATCATATTATTAATTTAAAAATTATCAAAAATTATCATTAACACATTTTTGTTATTATTTTCATTTGTTTTAATTATTGTTGGGTTTTTACAAAAAAATTTTCATAACATTTTTGAAATATTTTTTAATTTTTTAAAACATTACAGTTACTTATATTCATTTCCTGTATGTTCTATTTCACCCCAATTTTTTTTTGCTTTTTAAAATCATTATTATGATTTATTAATTATAATTTTTTTGACATGGGTTTGGGTTTTTTTAATAAAGATCGCTTAAATTTTGTTATCGGCCAAATTTCCTGCATTTATCATTAAAAATTTCAAAATCCCAAAAACCCCTCGCCCAAAGATCCAAAAAAACCCTTTCAAATTTTTGAAATGATAAATGTTATCCCTTATTATTTTTATCATCATTATTTTTTCCCTTTAAACCTTTCGTCTTATCTTGTATTTTTTAATACACTGCTTATTATCATTATCACGGTAGTTTCCCTTTTTTTTTTTATCAACGAAAAACCCTTATTATTGGTTCCCCTATAATTTTTTGTTTTTACTTCCTTTAAAATAATTTTTTGTTATTTGTTTTTTTTTAAAATCATCATTTATCATAAACTCTCATTGTTTTAAATTTTTTCTCATAAATTTAACCCCCAAATTTTTTTAAAAGCTGCTAAACCTTATTTTTTTACTAATCCCACTTTTATATGTTCCCCTTTTTTCTTTCCCTCCTCCCCTATTTTTTTTTTTTCACAAACTCTCTATTTCCTGGCCCCCCCTCTTATTATAGTTCTCTCTCTCTATATATAAAATTTTCCCCCTCTCCTCCCCTCTCTTTTTTTCATTTTTCTCTTCTCTTTTCTATTTCTCTCTCTTCTCTCTCACTCTTTCTTATTTTCTCTGGGGGGGATTCATCTTCTATTTTTCAGCCCTTTTTTCTTTCTTTAAACGTTTTTCTTCCCTTTTTTTTTCCAATTTTCCCTTTATCTCCTTCTAAAATCTTCTCTTTCAAATCCGTTTTTTTTTTCCTTCTTGTCTTTTATTTCCCTTTTTTTTCCCCTTTTCCCCCTTTTTTTTTTTTTTTTCCATTTTTTTTCCCCCCTTCTTGCTTTTAATTTTTTTAAACCCTTTTCTTGTGTGCTTTCTTCTTTTTTTCCGCTTTTTCCTAAATATTTTTCCGTCATTTACTTTTCCCTTTCCGTGGGTTTAATTTACTGTTTTCTTTTTGTTCTTGGGTATTCAAACCCGAAACCAAATTTTCATTATTATTAAAATTAAACGTTTTTAAATTTTCCTTCCCCATTTTTATTGTTTTTTCATTTTATCTTATTTTTTTATCATTATTATTATTATTATTTTTATTATTTTATTATTATTTTTACTTCTCTACTATTTTATTTTTATCATTATTATTATTATTATTTTTATTATTATATTATTCATTTTTTTGTTTTATCATTGTTAAAAACCAAATTTTTGTTATCCCCCTTTTTGTTTTTTTATTATTGGGTTTTATTATTAAACAAATTTTTATTTAAATTTTTAAATTTTTATTTTTTATTTTATTTTTTTTCATTATTTTAAAGATTACTAAAATTTTCTATTGGGGTATTTTTTTCATCATATTGTTTTCATTATTATTGTTTCATCATTATTATTACTATCCTTAGTATCTATAAAAAATCATCACTATTATCCCACTGTCACATATTTTTTTGCCCGGTTTTTTTTTTTACAAAACAAAACACCGTTTTTTTATAGCCTCTCCCTTTAAAACCCCTTTAATTTGGTAAAAAATGATTATACGTAACTTATTTTCCCGTTTGTTGAATCATTTGGTTTTTTCTGACGAAAAAAAAAAAACTCAAGGGACTTTATTAGGGTTTGAAGCATATAAAGTAATAAAATGTTTTTTTTTTTAAATAACTTACAGCACAAATATTGGGGTCGGCTCATTGCCTTTTGATGATTAAAAACCTCCCCCGGAAAGTGGGGCCAGCTAGTGGTTTGCTTTGCTTTGAAACAATACTTTTCCCCGCTCGGGGCTTTCGTTTCTTTCAAAAAAAAACAAAAACTTTTTTGGGAAAATGATAGGGTTAAAAACTATGATCGATTTTAGCACAAGAAAAATGGCACTCAAAAAATAACCGAAAGGGGAAATAAAAACTGTTTTGTAAACATCACCAGGGTTTTACGCTGCAAAAAACTTACCCCGCAAAAGATAAAAAAATAAATAAAGGACGGGGGGACTCGCTTTTTAACCCCCCCTATTTTGTATGTTTATGTGTTTTGTGGTGTTTGTGTGTGTTTTTGTGTGTGTGGGTGTGGGTTTGTGGGGTGTGGGTGTGTGTGTGTGAGTGTGTGTGGTGTGTGGGGTGTGGGGTGTGCCTTTATCAAATGTGTATATTCACACACACACCCCACACCCCACACACAAAAACCCACACACACACACACACCCACACAAAACCCCACCAAACACACCCCCACACACACACAAATACGCGAAGAAAGGGGAAAATATTTTTTTTGCTACTCGTAAAATTTTTTTCGAAAGGAAAAATATATTTAAATTTCCCTGAAACGAAATTTCCCCTCGGGGTGGGCGGGAAAAAAATATATTTTTTTTATAAAAAAGCTTTTCCCCTTTTGGGTCTGAGGTTTTTGCTTTGAATATTAATACGAAATGTCAGGCCAAACCCTACTTCATTCTGGCTACAATTGCACTGAACTACGATTTTTTGTAAATTTTTTTTCCCCAAGGTTTAATATTTCTTTATGCTTTAATGCGTAGGTTTGGGAGTGGGGGGTAGTAAACTTGGGGGGAAATTGGGATGAGATTGTTAAAACTCAAAATTCTTTTTATCAGTTTTTCCCCAAAGCCCTATTTTTTCACGCAGTAAAAAAAAATTTTTCGGGGTTGTTCTTTAATTTCACGGGATGGCCCCACCAACAAAACGACCTCGTAAACGTCGAAAAAAAAAACCAATATCCAGTTTTTATTTTGCTGTGGGCCTTTCCAAAATGATATTATTTAACATAAACTATGGGTTCCAAAAAAAATTTCACCTCACCCCAAGCAAACCCAAGTCCCCGCCCTTAAAAAGTCCTAAAACCCCACCCTTGAGCACAATTTCAAACCCTTTTTCTTTAAATTCCCCCCAATAAACAACCCCCGATATCCGGAAACCCCGACTCTTTAAAAAAAGGCCCGAAAAACCTCCCCCCCCTGGCGGGTCTTAAAAAACCCTTTAATTTCCCAACAACCCTAAAACCCCCATCCATAAAAACCATACCTCCTTTGCAGGTACCGGGGGGGCGGGCGTACCCCCAAAAGGCCCGTGGGGTTTCGAGGAAAACCCGACGGGAAACCTTGGGACGGGGCCCTCGGGGGGGCAGGGCCCGATTTGGGGGGCACGCTTTACGTGGGTCATGGGCTTGCCCGGACCCCGGGGCGGGGACCCAAAAGGCGAAGATCCTCGATTTTATCACCTTGCGTTGGAAGAAAAGGGAGGTAGTGTTTTTTTTTCCTTCCTTCTTTTCTTCTTTTCTTCCTTTTTTTTTTTTTTTTTTTTTTTTTCCTTTTCCCCCCCCCCCCCCTTATCCCCCCCGCCCCCCCCCCCCCGGGGGGGGGGCCCCCCACTCTTTTTTTTTATCCATTTAACTTTTTTGATTTTTTTGTTTTTTTTTTTTGGAGGGTTTTTTTTTTTATTTTTTTTTTTTTTAGCCCTGGGTTTTTTTTTTTTAAATTTTTTTTTTTTTAAATTTTTTCTATTGGGGTTAATCCCTTTTTTTTTTGTTTGTTTTTATTTAAAATTTTTTTTTTTGGGAAAATTTTTTAATTTTTTTAAAAAATTTTTTTTTATGGGTTTTTTTTTTTTTAATTTTCCCGAATTTTATTTAGTTTTGTTTTTTTTAATTTTTTGTTTATCCCCCCCACCCCAGGTTTCTTTTGTTCCCCCCCCAACCGCCCCCCCCTTGGGGCCCCCCAAACCCCCCGTTTTTTTAAAATTTTTTTTTTTTTTGTTTTTTTTTTTTTTATTTTTTTTTTAAAAATTTTTTTTTTTTAAAATTTTTTTTAAAAAATTTTTTCCCCTTTTCGTTTCATTTTTCCCCTTTCCCCTTTTTTTTTTTTTTGCCCCTTTTTTTTTTTCCTTTCGCCCCAAGGACAAATTTAACAAAAGCGGGAAAAAAATGATTATTCCTTTGAAAACAAAGGCCCTGGGGTGGATTTTACCCAAACATACCAGTTTTACCCCAAAAATTTCCCCCTTAAAAGGGAAAAATGTTTTCCCCAAAGGAAACATCCCTTTTTACATTTTTTTTTTATCCGTTCCCGCACATTTTTTAAGGGGGGCTTTTAAGGGCCAAGGGCCCCCCAAAATAGTTAACTTTTTTCCAAAAAAAAAAAAAAAATTTTCCTTTTTTTTTATGACATTTCACCCTTGAAGGGGAAAATAAAGGTTTTTACCCCAAAAGATTTTTCCCTTCATTTTTTTTTTAGTATTAAAGTTGGTTTCTTTTTTTTAATTTTTTTTTGGCAAAGCCTTTTAACAATTAAATGATCATTTTATAGAACTTTATTTTGAACCCCTTTTTCTTTGTTTTTTTCTAAATTTTATCCAAACGTAAAAAAAGGGGATTTTTTTTTTTTACAAATTTAAAAAATTTTTAAAAAAAAAAATAACGGGAAGTAAAAAGAAAGTATTGGGAAAGTTACTTAAAATAGGTTAATTTAAACGTAAAAGGGTTAGATTTTTTAAATTTAAAAAAAATTTAAAATTTTTTCCTTTTCCAAACAAATGATTTTTTTAAAAACTACCCGCTCCGTTAATTTTTTGGAAAAAAGGATAATTAAAACTTTTGAATAACCGTCAGTCTGTTTTTCTTTCTTTCTTTTTCTTTCCTCCCTCCTTATTTCATTTTTCTTTTCCCCTTTTCAAATTTTAAAAAAAATTTTTCCTTTTTTCTTCCTTTTTCCCTCTTTCTTTTTATCCTCAAAAACCCCTTTCTTCTCCCCTTCTTTTTAAAATTTCTTTTTTCTTTAAAAAACCCTTTTTTGGGTCCTTTTTTACCCTTTTCCCCCACCCTTTTCTTTTGCCCCCCTTTACCCCCCTTTCCTTCCTTTTCTCCAAAAGATATTTAAACATCATACAAATTCTTGGGAAACCCAACGCCCATGGTTATTTAATTCCCCCCTCTCCTGAAAGGGGGGGCCGAAAACCCATCAAATGGAACCTTTTAAAAACCCAAAAACATTTCCCCTTCTTTCAACCGTCATTTTGGTTGGAAAACCTGCCTCGGCCCGTGGTTATTCAGGCCCCATAAAAACTCTTTGGGGAAAAACCTCTTCTTTTGTTTCTCGGCCCTTTTTTGGGGCCAATTTTTTGTGTTTTTTTTTTTTTTTTTTTTTTTGTTTTGGGGTTTTTTTTTTTTTTTTTTTGGTTGGGTTTTGTTTTTTTCTATTTTTGGGTTTTTTTTTTTTTTGTTTGTTTTCTTTCCCATGATAAAATTCTGCCCCTTATTTCCCCCCAAATCAAACAAATTTTTTGGGATTTCATCCACCCCTTTCAAATCATTGGTTCCCCTTTTTGTTTTATTTTCCTTTTTCCCCCCAAAAAGTAAGGGAAAAAACCAAACACCTTCCCTCCCCCCCCGGGCCCGTTCATCCCCGAAAAGGCCCCAACCCCCCCTCCTTTTTCCCCCTGCCCTAAAGGGGGCCAACGCCCTGGTCAACCCCCATCTTTCTTCCCAAAACCGTTCCCATTTTGGGGGTGCCAAAAGTCCGGGGGTTCCCCCCCGGGGTCAAATCCTCGGTAACTGGTTCCTCCCACACACATCCGGGTTCATTTAAAAGGGGGGCCCTTTACGGTTTTTTTGGTGGAAAATTTTAGTGTGTGTTTGGGGTTTTGGGGTGGAACTTTTTTGGGGTTTTTTGTTGGGTGGGGGTTGGTGGGTTGGGAATGGGTTTTTGGGTTTTGGGTTTCCCCAAATTTTGAGGGTTTTTTTTTGAAATTTTTTTTTCTTTTCTTCCCTCAATTCCCGTTTATTTTCCCCCCCCCATTTAACCATTTTTTTTTTACCCTTTTTTGAGCCCAAAAACTTTCCCCTAACAATTTAAAAAAATTTTTATCTAGGCACAAACCCTTAAAACCCGAAAAAAAATCCCCTTTTACCCCCTTCATCCCCAGGCCCCCTTGGTATCCCTTCCACTTTCCCTGGCAACTCTCTTTTCCCAACGTTTTGCTCTCTTTCTCCGCCCTCCCCCACGTCCCTTCCCCCAAATCAAACCCCTCCCTAAAAGGTATTTTCCTTTCCCCCAACACTGGCCCCCAAACCCCCTTTAATTTTAAAAAAAGTTTGTTTTGGGGGAACCCCTCCCTTTTTCTTTCCCCTCCCCCCTACCCAAAATTTCCCCTTTTCTTTTAAATCCTCCCCCCCTCCAAAATTTTTTCCTTTTTTTCCCCCCCAAAATTTTTCCCCCCTCCTTTTTCCCCCCCCTTCCTTCCCCTTTCCCACCATCAATCTTTTTTCCCTTTTTTAAAACTTTTCCCCAATCTTTAAACCCTTTGTATTTTTAGGCAAACAAACCCCTTTATTTTTTGGCACATTTTAAATGTTTTTTTTAATTTTCCGGAACTCCTACCCTAAAAGGGGCCGGGGGTTTCCTCTTCCCCCCCCCCCTTTATAATAACCCGTCCCCATAACCGTTTTCAACAAAGGTAAAATTATTTTATACATAAAATTAATAAATAGTTTTAGTCCCCTTTAATTTTTTTTAATTTTTTCCTTTTTTTATACCCAAAAGGATTTTTTTTATTTTTCCCCCCCTTTTTTCCCCTTTCCCCCCAAAAAGAAGGGATTCCCTTTGTTTTCCTTAAAAATCTTTCTTTCTGTATTTAAAAAGGGCCAAAAATCCCCCTTTTGGAACCTTAATTTTTAACCCGGAAGGCTTTTCCCGGAAGAATTCCCCAAACTTAAGTACCTCCCAAATAAAATTTTTAAAACCAACAAATAATAATAATATATATTAAAAATAAAGGAAAAAAATTAAAAATTTTAATATTTTAATATTTTTTTTGGGTTTTCCAGAAAAGTTTTTTCGCCCCTTTTTCCCTTTAGGCTTTTTTCCAAAACCCCCTTCTTTGGGATTGGAAAAAACAAAAAACTTTAATTTTTATCCGACCGGCTAAACAACAATTTTTTTTTAAAAAATTTTTTTCCCCAAACCCAAAATGGTTTGGACCCAAAAGAACAAAAGTCCCCATGGGTTTTTTTCAAATTTTTCGGGAAAGAAATTTGGCCCAACTTTTTTTTTTATCCTTGGAGGGCCTACATCTTTTTGGGCCAAATTTATTTGGGGTTAAAAAACCCTTTAATTTTTTAAAAAATAACCCTTTTTATTTCCAAAAAATGTTTTTAAAAGTTATTTTTCCCTTCCCCATTCCAATCATGTTTTTTTATAAATTATTTTTAAAAATTTAAAATTTTCACCCCAAAAAAAAGGGGATGTTGAAACCAAAAATTTTAAATTTTTTAAATTAAATTACAAAATTTTCCCTTTAAAAGGAAAAACAAAAAACAAAAGATGAAAAAACAAATTTTTCAATACCAATGACGTGATGATAATGATTATGAAAAAAAATAATTCTTCAATTGTGCTGCTTCATTAATGACGCCCAATTTCCCTGCTATATTTCTTTAATAGATATCAAATAAGAATCTCTTGATACCTGATCCCTTTTTGAAGACCCAAACTGGTTCTAGGAAAAGCTATTCAAATATAGACTCATTATTCTTATTGCTATAGATATAATGATAAAAGTAATATTAATGATAATGCTAGTGACAATGATGATGATAATAATAATAATTATTATCAGTATATTATTATTATTACTATTATCAATATTGATATTTATTTTTTAGATAATAATGATAATAATAATAATAACAACAACGACAACAACAACAACAACAATAATAATGATAATAATAATAATTATTATTATTATTATTATCATTGTTATTGTTGTTGTTGTCGTTGTTGTTATTGTTGTTATCATGATTATTAACATTATCATTAATATCATTATTATCATTAGTTTTATAATTGTTATTATCATTATTACCATAATTATTAACATCACTTATGTGGAAAACAAAGAAATGATAATATTTTAGGATTTGTAGAACTTTATTCAAAGGGAAATCACTTGCTACCTATCAGAATGTACATGTATTCAAAAAGTAATGCTTGGGGCGCCGACATTGAGCATAGACAGGGGTTTGTTCATCTTTCGAAAAATTTCCTTTTTTGTAAATCTCAAGAACCTGCAGTATTTTTTATTATTCTCGAAAATTTCCGGGATTCTCATTTGATCATAACAGTCTCAAAATGAGTTACGTAAAGAAATTCAAACGTTTTTTTATTACCCATTTATCAATGCTACCTATGATGTCAAATGTATTACGTTTTTTTGGGACTAATTTGAGTCTAAAAATAAACATTGTACCCCTACTGTATAATTTTATATTTTTTTCCACATGCGATTCGTTTATGAAATATCTTCCAAGCTCCTTAAATGGCCAAATGAAAGAGTTACAAAATAAAAATAAGTATTTGGGCCATTTTACCTATTCGGCGGGTGGGTCGCGGCATGCGGTTTTGAGTGGACAGGTTGACACCGCTCTGTGGGGAAGCTCAAAACTTGAAATTAAATTTGAAATTCGACAAAAAAAAAAGCAGGAACATTGCAGATAAAGGTTTATATGTGTTTTGGTACAAGGTCTACCTATTTCGTAACACACAGATGACTGGTGATCAGCTGATACAATATGAATTTTCTTATGAAAAAGGATACCTTATTTATAACAGGACTTACTAACGGTGCTACCGCTCACGTATTACATAATTTCCATTGCATAAATATTGTGACCGGGCTTCGTAAGTGCAGTAGGGACGCAAGACTAACTGGAAGTAATCTTTGTTTTTTTTCTTTCCAAATATTGCCAGCTACCATAAGCCGCATATTTGTGCCTTAATATCCTAATAAACCCTAGGAGTCTAAATAGAATCTTTTTCGCGTTCATACTAGAATCTATTATGAAACCTATTTTGATCTGTTAGATTGTTGTAGAGATTCTGCCCTAGCATGCTAGAAAAATATCATTTGCCTGTTTTGGTGTAAAGGAATATACAAGAATCTAGTTGTTTTAGTAAATCACCTTGGCTAATTCTCATCGTATTTGATTGAAAATAATAGTTCTTTCAACTGCTTCCTTATCATGATTTAATTTAGGATGAATGAAAGGGAAAGTTATTAAAAATAAGAATTCTTTTGAACACTGGGCCCCTTTACTGTCCTTCAATGGGCATTCCTTGAATAATTCAATTATATTTTACATATTTTATTTTTCGTTTCGTAGAAAGACATGGAAATTCCCAATAGATAAATAGACAAACCACACACAATCAGATCCACGCATATTCGAACAGCTTTAGAGAGAGAGAGAAAAAAAAAAGAACCTTTACTAGCGGGACGTATAATGTTGCAACGTGTATCAATATAAACGATGATAAAGGCGGTGTGAAATGTGTGTGTGAAATATCTGAAAAATTTTTTTTTAAATGATAGGGGGGATTAATTTTCATTGCATTTTCAAAGCTGTCCCCTGTAAAAAATCATTTGTTAACATCAAAGCCTTCATGCTCGTGAAAAGTTGTGTAGTTGATAATCCAAAAGAGCGGAGAGAGAGAGAGAGAGAGAAGAGAGAGAGAGAGGGGAGAGGAGAGGAGAGAGGGGGAGAGAGAGAGAGAGAGAGAGACGAGATTAGGAAGGAGAGAGAGGAGAAGAGAGAGGGAGGGAGGGAGAGAGAGAGAGGGGAATGAGAGAGAGAGAGAAGGGGGAGGAGAGGGGAGAGAGAAAAGGAGGAGAGGAGAGAGAAGAGAGAGAGGGGGGAGGGAAAGAGAAGGGGAGAGAGGTAAGGAAAAGGAGCGGGCGGGGAATACCGGGACTGTTCCCTTGAAATGCAAACGTAGGGGGTGAAAACAGTTGTTTTGCGGATTGCGTTAATGATGAGCCCCTTTAGTAAATTTTACAATCCAACATAAAAGAACGATTTTCGGGAAAGTTATCATTTGGGGGCTTCTTCTGTTTGAATACGCCTTTATAGAAGTGTAATTTGTGGGCTTGAGACCAATTATAATAATATTATTATAATTATTATTAATTATTTATTATGTATTGTAATATTATATATATATTATTAAATTTGTTATTTTATGATTTTTACTTTTCTTTAATTAATAATTTGATTTAATATTTTTATATATTTTCTTTTCTATAACTATTATTATTTTTTTTTTTTATTTTTTTTTTTTTATTTATTATTTACCTTTTTTCCCCCCTTTTGTTTTTTTTTTTTTTCTTTCTATTTATTTTTTTTTTTGTTTTTGTTTGTTTTTGTTCCCCTTTAATTTTTGTTTTCTTTCTTGTTGTTGGGGGTTTGGTGGTGTTGTTGGGTTTTTTTGGAAATGTGTTTGTGTTTGGGGTGTAATTTCTCGACGGGAAGAAAAAAATTATTCAAAAAACTGGGGGCCAAATACCCCCCCCCCCCCCCTTTTTTTTTTTTTTTTTTTTTTCGGGGGGGGGGATTTGGTTTTAAGCTAAAAAAAATTTTTTTAATTTTTTATAATTTATTAATTAATATTTTTTTAAAATAAAATTTAAAAAAAATTTATTTTAATCCCATTTTAATTATTAATTTTATTAAATATTATTTTTCTAAAAATTTTAAAAAAAAATAAAAAACCATAATTTTTATTAAATTTTTTTTTTTTAAAAAAAAAAAAATTTTTTTTTGGGATATTTTTTTTTTTAAAAAAAAATTTTTAATTTTTAAAAAATCTAAAAATTTTTTTTTAATTTTTTACAAAGATTAAAGTTAAAATTTTAATTTAAAAATTCTGACATTGGGATTTGCCAAGAAAGTTTGTATAATTTTGGATCAAATTAGGCTGTTGCTTGACCCGATAGGAAAGCTGTAACGATTTGGCCCGCAGGAGCAGGCTATGAGATGCAATAATTTTTCATAATTAGTCGATATGTATTATATGTAAATGAATAATATATATATATTATTCAAAGGTTTCCGTGATGTGAGTCGAGTTTACCTTTTTCCTTTTGAATTCGGACTCTTCAATTTAATTATCTCTTTTTATATCTCTTTTCTTCCCCTTCTCTTTTTTCTATCTCTCTTCTATCTTTTCTTTATACCCCCTTCTTCTCTTCTTTTTAACTTTCCTTTCTTTATTCTTTTTTCTTCTTTTTCTTTATTATTTTTTTTTTTTTTTTTAATTTAAATATTTTAAATTTTTATTTATAAATTTTTTATTTTATACTTTTTTATTTTTTATTATATATATATTTTATATTTATATATAAATTTTATATAAAATATAAATAATTATATATTGAAATAATATTTTATTATATATAATATTTATAATAATTTATATATATTATATATATTTTATATTATATATATTTTATATATATTATATCAACTATTAAAAATAAATATATATTAATATATATATAAAATATATATATTATTAAAATATATATATATTATATTTTATATATATTATAATATATATATATATTATTATATATTTATATATATATATATTTATTATATTAATTATTCAATACTCACCCATTAACACATATATTATAACCCAATACACCACACCCATTTTTTTTTTCTAAATTTTTTTTTTTTTTTTTTTCATTATAATTTTATATAAATTAATTTATTTTTTATAAAAACCCAAAACACCCACCTTTTATAACGGGACTCCCACCCCCACAAAAAAAATTTTGTTGATCTCAGTATGTAGACCCGAACCCTAGCTTTTTCCCCCTTGGTCCCGGGGTGGAAAGAGGAGGGGGGGGACGTTTGCCTTGTGTTAAGGTAGGGGGATCCCCGGTGATGGCGTGGGGGTAATGAAGAAGTAAAATTTGTTTTTTGGGGAATTAAATTATGTGATAGAGAAGGGAACCAGCGCCCCAGGAAAAAAAGCGTGTTTTGTATTTAATATTAAATAATAGATAAAATATAACAAAGATAATAATAATATTTTAATTTATTATATAAATTTATAATATAAAATAAAAATTTTTATAATTAAAATTATATATATAATATATATATATTATATAAATGAAAAGAATGGCTGCAGGAATATTTTCCCTTTTTGAAAAAATTTTTTAAAAGACCCCCGCTCCACCATCATGCTACAAAGAAAAGAAAAAAAATATAACATTCAGAGGGGCAAGGCAGGAAATACGCCCAGTTTGCATATAACGGAACAGACGGGAACAACAAACAAAAAAAAAAATGCATGGGACGTATATAAAGAGACAAAGTGAAAAAGGGACGCCATAATGATGAATGAGAGGAAGGGTTTTGCGGGTTTTTCAATGTATAGACCCTGCAGGCTGGATTAAAGATTATTTTTTTTGGGGCTATACTTATCGAGATGGAACGAGCTTGTTGGATAATACTGAAGAAGCCGGTTTGTTCAAAAGTAAATCCTGTTCTCACTGATTCCCATAGTCCGAGAATTCTGTGCTTGACTCAAACGTGAATTATCTACCATGCCATTATTAAGCTAGATTTATATACAATATTGGGACTTAAATCTAAGAAAGGGGGACGAGAAAAAATGGTTTAAAAACCCGATAACCTTTTTTTAGTGTACAAACAGGCGGTATTTCCTTAAAAGATATATAGATAGATGGGGTAGAAAGGAAGATAGATGGAGATATCAATAGCTTTAGATAGAAACGGGGACAGATAGGCAGATAGATATTAATATAAATATAAAAAAAAGATATAGATTAAAATTTTAAAATATAGATTAGATATGATAAAATATAGAACGATATAAAATAGGTACATATTAAAAAACTATACCCCCGGAATCTTTTCAGACTTTAACAAAGTGATCATACTGGCTTCCCCCCCCTTGGGATGTGAAAATGGAGGAATTGGTCTGATCACTCGATAAGGGGCGGTGGGGAAGGGGCTGCCCGAGGCTCGCTGCCGACCAACAGGGCCATGCCCTTCGGCGGTGAGCACCCCCTTTCCTCCCCCCTGTGGGGGGTCCGCGGCCGTCGTCGTCCTGCGGGGGGGAACCCTGGCCTCCCCCAAGGGTCGCGGCGCTGCGCCGGGGGCCGTCTCCCCGCCCCCAAAGATCCGCTGTATGGCCTGAGCAAACCCTGGCCGGCCCCTTGGGGTAGGGGCATTTGGCGGGTTTGGGGGGGATAGGCTCCTTTATAGCAATGTGGTTTCCGTTAGCAGAGGGTTTCGAGTTTCGTGGCATTGGGGAAAAAATAAGTAAAGATAGGTGGGAAAAAAATTGTTAGAATGTACAAATGCGTTTTGTTGTCTGTCTCTCAGCTCTTCCTCTCTCTCTCTCTCTTCTTTCTCTCTTTTTCTCTCTCCTCCCTCTCTCTTTTTTTTCTTCTCCCCTTTTTCCCCTTCTCTCTCCCCTCTCTCTCCTTTTCCTCTTCTCTTTTCTCTCTCTCTCTCTTCCTTTTCCTCTTCTCTTCTCTCTCTCTCTTCTTTTTTTTTTAACGTATGTTTAAGACACATACCCAATACACGACGTATAGAAGAACAAAAAATAAAAATTTTTGTAATAAAAAAATTATTAGAAAAAAAAAAAATCCAAAAAAATGTTTTACTTAACCAAAACCGTAAAAAGGAGCATTGCCCTAATTCGGGAAACACTTCAAAATGCAAGCAATTGCAAAACACCCTCAAAAAAAATTCCGACGTTTAAAAAAAAGTACAATCAATTTTTTTTTCAGAGGAAGTAAGAATATTTTTTAAAATAAAGGAATAAAAAAAACGTGGGGATGACAAAAAAAGAAAAAAAATCTCGAAAGGTTTTAGTTTTTTTATCTAAATCCTGTTTTTTAAACCTTTTTGGCGTTTTGTATATCTTTTTTCCGGGTTTGAAATAATGACAATAAAAAATTTGTAATAAAAATAAAAAAAAATAATGGAAAAAACACCAATATGACATAATGATATATAATAAATGATGATAATAAAAAAATTTAAAGGGCAATACTTACAATAATGATAATGTGAGTGATAATAATATGGAGTAAAACAATGTGTAAAAATGATAAATAAATGATAATGATGATAAAAGGGTAGCAAAATAAAGATGGGAAATATACATCAAGATAATAAAAATCTACTAATATTACAATAAATGATAATACAATAATAAGAAAGGATAATGATAATAATATAATGATAATAATAAAAAAATAATAATAAAATAATAATAAAATAAAAAAACAAAAAAAAAACAAAAAATAATGAAATAAAAATGATGACAAATAGCAACAATATAAAAACAATAATTATAGTAAGTAATAATAAAAAAGCAATATTTATAGTAACGATAATGAAATGTGACAAAAATGAAAATAACAAAAAAGATAGTTAATGATCATGATAAAATAAGTAATGATAATGGTGGGAGTAGTTGGGGTAGTAAAATATAACAAAAATGAAAATAATAATGATAAAAATAATTTGATGTAATAATAATAATAATAATTAAAAATTTAATAATAAAAATAAAATAATAATAATAATTGGCTATGTTCTAGTTCTTCATAAGTAAATTCCATGGTAAAGGGAAGGCCCGGGGGGGTTAACAGTTACATGGGGTTAATTGGTAAGGTTAAAGAAATGAATGTGCTAACAGAAAAACGGTCATATGGCATATGGTAAAGTACTGTAGGGGGAAAATGGTGGAAATAAAAAGTTAACGATTAAGTTTTAAGGGACAGAGGAAATAGAATCCCCAAGGGGAAAAATTTTTAAAAAAAAAGGTCATGGGGTTTAAAGGAAAAAAACCAATGGGGGGGGGGTTTTTTGGGTTTAAAGAAGGGGGAGATAAAAACTGCATGAGGAAACTGCAAAAAAATAATTTAGGGGCACCAATTCAAAGGGCCCAAAACGGAGAAAGGGGGTTTTTTGTGGTGGAAAAGGGGGGAATCAGAAAATAATGGGAAAAACAGGGGAAGGTTGCTGGGTTAGGGTTTTTTCTTTTTGGGGTGGGTGAAAAAACCCCGTGGCTTTTTTGCCGGGGGCCTCACACCCTGTGGCCTGTTGGTTGGACTGCAATGATTGAACTTGTAAGGCGGGGGCGTTCTAAAAATACATTTGGGGCTGACATTGGGGCAAGGGGTCATGAACGGGGAAAAGGGGACTTTGACACGGGGGGGTGGCTAAAAGCAAAATTTTCGACTTACGGGGGGGGTGAATGTAAAGGGAGGACACTCCTCAAAATAATTAGGGAAGGTCATTTTCACGGAAAAATTTTGGGTGTAGGACCTTTGCCGGGGGAAAAAAAACGGCTCTTGAACAATTTGACGAGGATGGTTTTATTTGACCAGAAAGGGTTGAAAAAACCGGGGAAAAAGGGGGAAAGGAAAAATGGTACAAGTGGGGCTGGGGCAGGAAAAGGGAAAAGTAGGGGAAGGGAAAAGGAAAATTGGAAAAAAAAATTTTATACCAAAATTTTATTGGGAGGGGGTTTGATCCAGGTAGGAGTAAATTTTATAAATTGGGGTAGTTGTGCCCAACCCCCCCAAAAAACAACGGCAAAAGGTTAGGCCACGTCTTGGGGGGTTAACCTTGCTGTTCATGAAAAAACTTTTTTTTTTTTTAAATATTTCATTTTGTTTTTTTTGCGGGTTTGGGGGTTGTAACATGCCTTTATAAAAAGTGTTTATATGTTTTGAGTTTTTTTTTTGTAGGTTTTTATGGCATATTTTTTAAAAGCAATTGGGCAAATTTGGTGTGGGACTTAGTTTTCCCTCGGGAAAAAAATTATACTTTTTTCATGGACAACTTTTTTAAAATTTTTTTTTTTTTTTTTTTTTTTTGTTTTTTTTTTTTTTTTTTTTTTTTTTTTTTTTTGTTTTTTTTTGTTTTTTTTTTTTTTTTTTTTTTTGGGGTTTTTTTATTTTCTTTTTTAACTTTTTTCTAAATTCCGAAAAAAGATTTTTCAAAAAAAAATGCTCCCCTTTTTTCAAAAAATCACTCAAAACATAGTTTTAGTGATTGTTAATTGAGGTATAAAGGGGAAACTCAATTAAATTTTTCTAAAAACGACAGCATAGCATTACAATTTTATTCAGCAGATATAAAGGGAGTTTTTGCAAAAGAGATAAATTTTTGTCAAATATAATCAGAAAATAAAAAACTTCTGTTTACAACTCTCATCGTAAAAAAAAAAAAAAAAAAAAAAAAAATCTAAAAAATAATGAGCACCCCATTACATCTTAAACATAGATCCATATTTACAATGAATGCAATTAGGTAAAAAAAATGAATAAAAAACCCCCCCTCAGTAAAAAGAAAACCCCTTGGGTGAAAATTTTTTTTTTTGTAAATTTGCGTAAATTCACTTTCTAAAAGCAACTCGAGGCGTGCCCTTTGGGGCTTATTTGACAGATGAAAAAGGAGGAGGGGTGGGGGAAAAGAAGAAGAAGAAGAAAGAAGAAGACGAAGAAAAGGAAAGGGAAAAAGGAAAAAGAAAGGGGGAATGAAGAGGATTAGGGGGAGTTGAAGAAAAATATGAACTTTAAATTACTAACAAACGGCAATTATGAAACACTTTCTGAAAAATACACTTTAATAATACAAGCATATGTACAAAAACACTTTTTTTTCTCGTTTCCGAAAATCAAGAGTAAATATCATGAAAAACAAAAAAAAAATTTGGGTTTTTTTCCCACTCCTATACACCCTTTTTTTACAAGTTTTTTCGTTAACCTGTATCACTTCAAACGTGTGTTAGTGCAGGAGAAATATAAACTTACCGGATTTTTTAAAAAAAAATGGTTGGTTTTGAACCGTACTGTAAAATTTATGGGGGGGAGGGTTTTGAACAAGCAAGCGAATATCATAAAAATTTTGATTTAAAAACCTCGTGTTTTTTTTTTTTTTCCCCTTTTTTTCCCCCTTTCCAAAAAACCCTTCCCTTTTTCCCCCCTTTCACCCCACCCCTCCTCTACTCCTCTCGGTTTCCCTCCCACAAGGACGTTCTTTTTTAGGAGGCGTGTATCCCCGGAGAGCCCGGCCCCTCCCCGCTTTTTCTCCGCTGTTCTCGGCGTCCCCCCGGGGGATCGATGGGGTCCTGAAGGATTGGTGGAGTTCTTGCGGGGGCAAAAATTGGGCGACCTGCTGGGGTGTTGGCGCGAAGGGGCTCTCCGGCCCCTGTCGCCGTTTGGTCCTCTTTCCCCTTTTAAGTTGCGGGGGGAGGCTGGGGAGAGGAAGGGAGGTCGCGGGTTTCCCCGAGGCTTGGCCCATGTTTATTTTAAAATTTTTCCTCTCCCTCCCTCTCTCTCCTTTTTCCCCTCTCTCTCTCTCTCTCTCCTCTCTCTCTCCCCTCTCTCTCCTCTCTCTCCTCTATATATATATATTAAATATATATTATATAAATATATAATTATTTTTTTTAAAAAATAAGACGCAAACAAACACAACACACGCACTTATCATTATATATAATATATATAAAATATATATATTATATTATATAATATATATATTAATATATAATTATATTATATAAGATATTATTATATTATATAATATATATATATATATAATATAATAATATATTATAATATATAAAATATTTAAATTTTAAAAAAATAATTTATTATTTAAAAAAATAAAACAAATAAATTTATAAAATATTTAAATTTTTTTTAAAAAAAATAAATAATAAAAAAAAAAAAAAAAAAAAGGAAATTTTTTATAAAAAATGGGGTTCCCCCCTTGTAATTAAAAAGAAAATAAATTTAATTTTTAAAAATCAAGGTTTTTAAAAAGTAGAATTTGGAGTTTGGGGGGGAAAATTTTCCTTTTTTCCCTTTCCTTGTAAAAAAAAAAATGAAAAATAAAAGTTGGATTTAGAACAGAAGTTTCTAGGGAAATTTTTCTTTTTTAAACTAAAAATGAAGTTCTTTAAAAAAAAAACCAGTTTAAAACGGAAAATTGCTTTTTTTCCCTTTATCCCCAAAAAGGGTTCCTTTTGGGTTTTTTCTAAAAAACTCAAAAAAAAAGGGGGGGGGGGGGGGGGGGGGCGGAAAGTTTTTTTTTTTTTTTGTGGAAAAATTCAAAAAGGGGATTTCCCTTTTTTTTATAATGTTTGTTTTCAATTCTTTCAATTCCTGCGGGAAAATCAAGGGGGACGGAAAATGAAAAAAAAAAAAAAGCCATGCTCAGAGACGTTTTGGGACAGGGTCATGACCCCCTAAAAGATAATATAAAACAGCTCGACGAAAGACCGAATTTCGCTGGGTACTCCTCGAATGTAAATTACATCATCAAAGGCCGGCGGAATGAATCCCCGGGGGCGGTGGAGGGGGGGTGGGGGCGTCCTTAACCCAGGGACAGCCCTGAGGGAAATCCTCAGGGAAACCGGGAAGCAAAGGCGGGGGGGGGAGACACACTGCCCAGGGGGGACTCGCTACCAGACGCAAGTGGAATAACTGGGGGGAGGGAAGGGAGGGGGGGGGGGGGTTTCGTGGGAAGGGGCTTAAAAAAATAGAAAAATCGAGGGAATTTGCATGGATTTTTGGAAAAAGGGGGGTTCTTAAACAAGAGGGGGAATTTTGCATGGATTTTTCGTAATTTCAAATTTAGATTTACATAGGCTCAGGTACGTAAATACTAAAATGGGCGAAAAAACAGGGCAAAGTATACAAGGGGCACCCCAACGACAACAAAAAGAAAAATCCCAAAAAAAAAAAAAAAACATACAAAACATACGCCCAAAAAAAGTATGCAAAAACACAAAACACAAAACCAACAATACAAAAATTGACTCAGGGCTCAGGGAAAACCGATCATACCCCCACACATACACACAACACAGACCACACGCATGCGCCATCACACGCTGAAAAACCCAAAAAAAAAAAAAAAAAAAAAAAAAAAAAAAAAAACACCCAAAACACACCCAAACCCCCCAACCACAACAAACCCACAAAACACACACCCCACACACAAAAACCCCACACACACCACACACCACACACACACACCAAACCGCGCGGCTGCTCATACACTTTCGAAAAACACAGAGACACCCAAAAAACACACACAACACCAAAACACACCCCAAACACGCAATACAAAACACGCCACAAGAAGACCACAGATCCACCCCCTGAAGTCCGGCCACCACCTGGAGATAAAATTAACGTAGGCTCTCTGTACGGCGATTCATAAACACGGATGAAGAGTTGGCAAAAATTTCCCAAAAACAAAGGGTGCAGAAGGAGCGGAGTGTTTGGGGTCTGAATGTAGGATAAAAAGGGGACTAGTTATTATAAGGAGGAGGGGGTTTCTGTGGAAGAATGCGGGGGATGATGTGATTGGTCACACACACACACACACACACCAAAACCAACACACACACACACAAAAACAACACAAAACACCACACACAAAACCCAAAAACACACACACACCAACCCACACAAAACACACAACAAACAAACAAAAAATACATATATTCATTATATTAAATAAAATATAGTATAATACATAATGTATAAAACAATAATTAATATATAATATATATATATATATTTTATATATTATATATTATTTTATATTTATATTAATATATTATATTAATTATATAATTTTATATATAATATATAATAATATATATATATTATAATATATTTAATATAATATGATATATATATATATAATATTATATATATATATATTTAAGATTAAATATTTTATTAAAAATAATATATTTATATATATATATATATATATTTTTTTTTTTGTAAACCACCCCAGTTCTCACTGCGGTCTAAACATCTGATCAAAAGAAATTTCGAGCTTCGTGAAATTTATTTTTTGGTTCCCAACGCTTTGACAAAAAAGAAAGGAAACTGCCAGAGGGCAGAAGGTAAACATATAAAGGCTTTGCAACGAGATAAAGGCGCTTTTTATCATCTAATCAGTAAAAAATTAAACAAAGTATTGATTATTTCCCTTTTTCCTGCGTTTTTACCCGAGGTTGTAGACGTGGGTTTTGCAAATTTTAAAAAATTTGTAGGCCTATTGAACCAGTTTTTTGTGTTTTAGACCTGGGCTGTTTTATATCGAGGTCCAAACATGTCTGTTGTCCTTAACTAATTCCCCTTCCTTTTTTTTCTCTATAATTTACTCCCCTTTCTTCTCCCTCTAATTCTCTTTCTCCGATTCAGAGAGAGAAAGAGAAGAGAAAAAAAAAGAAGAAAAGAAAGAAGAAGAAGGGAAAAAGGGGGAGAGAGAGAGAGAGAGAGAGGAGAGAGAGAGAGGAGAGAGAGCGGAGAAAGAGAGAGGAGAGAGAGGTGAGGAGAGGGAGAGGAGAAGAGAGAGGAGAGAAGAAAGAGAGAGGAGGGAAAAGGGAAAAGGGGGAAAACAAGAAATGGAAAGAGAAAGGCCCAGGGGAGGAAAGAGAAAAAGAAAGAAAAAGAAAATAAAAAAGGGGAAAAATTTTTTTGGGGGTGGGGGGTAGTGAAAATTTTTTTGGGGGGGTTTTTCAAGGAAAGAGAAGAAAGAGGAAAAGGGAAAGAGATAAAAAAAAAAAAAAAAAAAAAATAAATTAATTTTTAATGTTTTCCGGGGAAGGGGTCCCCCCTTTTTTTTTTTTTTTTTTTTTCTCCTTTCCCCCTTTTTTTGGGGAAAAAAAATTTTTTAATAAAAAAGGGTTAAAAAATTTTTTTTTTTTTTTTTTTTTTATAAAAAAAAATTTTCCAAAAATTTTAAAAAGTATTTAATTAAAAAAATAAAATTATAAAATAAAATTTAAAATATTTAAAATTTTTTTTTTTTATTTAAAATTAAAAAAAAAAAGAAAACAAAAAAAAAAAAAAAAAATTTATTAAAAATTTTAATTATAAAAATTATTTTTTTTGTTATTAAAAAACCGGGGAAAAAATTTTTTTTTTTTTTTTTTATTCTGGAAAGGGAAAAAATTCCCAAAAAAAAAAAAAAAAAAAAAGAAAGGGAAAAAAAAAAAAAAAAAACAAAAAAAACACCCCAACCCAACCCAACCAAAAAAAAACAAAAAAACCCAAAAACCCCCCAACCAAAAAAAAAAACCACCCCCCCCAAAAAAAAAAAAAAAAAAAAAAAAAAAAAAAACAAAAATTTTTAAATTTTAGAAAATTTTTGGGAATGGCGTGGGGGGAAAAGAAAAAAAAGGAAATTTTTTGGGGGGGGGGGGTGTTAAATAAGTTTGGGGATGGGAATGGCTAATCAAAGGGGAGGGGGAAAAGAGGGGAAAATGGGAAAAAAAAAAAAAAGAAAACAAAAAAAGAAAAAAAAACCCCAAAAAAAAAAAACAAAAAAAAAAACCCCACACAAACAAAAAAACAAAAACAAACCAAAAAAACACACAAAAAAAAAAACACCCAAAAAAAAAAACAAAAACCACAAAAACAAAACACAAAAACCACAACAAAAAACCCAAAACCCCCAACAAACACCCCCCAAAAAAAAAAACACCCAAAAACACAAAAACACCAACCTTATAGAAAAAAAATACGAATATGAGGCAATGAAAAACGTGCAGGGAAGCAAAAAAACCGAGCCCAAGAAGAATTTCCTCGGGCCCCCGCTTCGCCGGCGTGTCCTCCATGAAACACACCGTGGGGATCCCGGTAGCCCCGGGGGCCGTAGATCGTGGGGAAATGGGGTTGGGGAGGGAAAGGGTAAGGGGGAAATGGGAAAGGGAAATGGGTGGTGAAAGGGAAAATGGGTTTTGGGAAATGGGTTGGGTGGGAAAGGGGAAAAGGGTAAGGGAAAGGGTTGGTGAGGGAAAGGAAAGGGGGAAAGGGTAAGGGGTATGGGTAAGGGGAAATGGGGAAGGGGGAAAAGGTTGGTGAGGAAAAATGGGTAGGGAAATGGGTTGGGAGGGGGGAAGGGAAAGGGTTTTTTTGGGGGAAAAAGGGTAAGGGAAAAGGTTTTTGGGGAAAAGGGTAAGGTGGGCAAAAGGGAGGGAAGGAAATGGTGTGAGGGAAATGGGAAGGTGGGGAAAAGGTTGGGGGGGAAAGGGGGGTGGTGGGAAATGGATAAAGGGGAAAGGGTGGGAGGAAAGAGGGAAGAGGAAAGGGAAGAAAGGGGGAAAAGGGGTAAAAATGGGGTGAAATTGGGCGTGGGGGGAAATGGGGGTAAGGATGGGGGAAAGGAAAGGGGGAGGAAAGTGGTGAAAAAAGGGGAGAAAATGGTGTGAAAAAAGGGAAAAAGGGGGTTTAAAAAATAAATAAAAAAAATTAGGGAAAAGGGTTTAGGGAAAAAATTTTAGGGAAATTAAGGGATTTTGAAAGAAAGGGGAAAGAAAGGAGAAAGGGGGAAAAAAATTAAAAAAAAAGAAAGAAAAAAAAAATCCCCAAAATTGAAAGAAATAGAAAATTTAA
>NW_023662950.1:5000-7500 GCF_015228065.2 Penaeus monodon
ATATTTTATAAAAATAAAAAATAAAAAACATATGTTTATACAAAACCCATTTTAAATTTCTTTATTTTTAAAAAACTTTATATATATATATATTATATTTTATATTTATATATATATATTATATATATATATATATATGTGTATATTTGTATATATAATATATATATTATATATATATATATGTATTATACATTATACACATTCCATACCACCCACACACACATATATAATATATAATGTAAATATATATATATATATATATATATAATATATATTTTATATAATTTATATATATATATATATATATTATATATATACATATATATTTTATATATAATATATATATTTTTATTGTATAATAAAAAAAAAAAAAAAAAAAAAATATATATAATATAATATATACTATATTTTTTAGATATATATACAAAATTATTTTATATTAATAATAATTATATATATAATAATACAATATATATTATATTATTATATTTATATATTTTATATATATATATATTAATATTACGCACTATTATACATATAATATATATATATATTATTATATAAATATATATATATATTTGTATGATATATAGGGGTGGGTGCTTCACATGCAGGGTTTGGAAGCGAGGGTTTGGGGGAAAGCCTAATATTTTTAATGCTTGCATGCCTTCTGCTTGCAGCTTCCATCCCTGGCTAGCTCAGTGCGAAAAGGAGCAGCTTTTGCAAAATTCCCCTTCCGGTCACAGCCTCCCATCATCAAGACTTCTCGTGCCTCCTTTGTGGGCCCCCCATGGGTAACTGGGCACCTTTCGGTCCCAGGCTAAACTGTGGGGGTCTCGGAGCAGCAGGAGGCCCTAGAGGTTGGAGTTATGGCCCCCAGCGTGTGGGGCACGCCCTGACTTCGTCCAACTCCTGCCCCCCCACCACCCTGGGGTAATAGGGGGGCTCGGGGGGGTGGGGCCCTTTTCAGTCCCCCCCCCCCAGAATGCCCCCCGGGAAAGACCGAAGTAATGGAAAAGCTGGGGGAGGGTTTTCCCTCCCACCCCCGCAAGTAAGGCGGGGTGTGGGGGCCGCTGGGAGGGGGAAATGTTGGGGGGGCAGGGTTGGAACGTTACTTTCCCCCCCTGGCCCCCGAGCGCCAACCCACCATGAAACTTGTGGGGAAAGCCTCGGGAACCCCCAGGGGATGGCGGGGCCCACAGCCTGCCGACCCCCTTTTTTGGGGTGTGTTGGGGGGGCGGCATGGTGGCGTGCCCCAGAGTGCCACCCAGGCTTAATCTCAGGGTGCTTTCCGGGGGGGGGGCCCTTTTAATATCCGGTCCTTGCGCAGGGGGCGGTTACCTCTGCTTCGCGGGAATTGAAGCGACTGGAGTTGAGGGGGGCTGCCCTCTCAAGGGGGAGAAACCCGGTACGGGGACGTCAGTGGGGTGGGGTTCATCTATTACTGGGCGGGCCGTAGCGATGGTCACCCCCTCCAGGGGTACCATAGCCTCTCCAGTCGATTCAGCCGCGGTAGTTTGGGTGACCCGGGTGATGAGCGTACAGGCATTGAGACTGAAGCATGCTTTTGGCTTCTTGTCTCTTATTTGCTGATACGCTCCTCCGTGTTATAAAATCGAGTGAAGAGGCGTTCTAGCCAAAATCGCATCTGTGGGAGACGATTGCCCCCCCGGGGAGACATTGTTCTGGCGACTTTAAAAGCGATATCCAGCTGTGACCGAGCTGGCTACGAGATGTCTTCGGCCCCCAGGCCGGGAGCTGATCCCAGCAGCGAGAATAGCCTCCTTCTCCGGGCTTTGCTAGGTCCCAGAAAAAGACTGGGCTCCTGGTACAGCGCTCCAACCCGCTCGCTGGCTTGGTACGCGATACAGGGACTGTGGGCCCAAAGGAATCGACCACATTCTTGTTAGCACGCGATGGAGGATCCTCCAGAACTGCAGGGTTTACCGAGTGCCAAGCTCTGTGGCCCGCCATGGCTGCTTGTGGCTACCCTGCGGTCCACTTCAAAACTTCCCGTCCCCCCTGGCCACCCCAAGGTTTTCACTTGGACAGACTAAGGGGGGGGGGAGTGTGCCCCTGGGTTCACCACGGCAGTCTCTGACCGATTCACAGAAACCACAACCTGCGGATCCGTTGCTCTGTGGGAGTTTTCAAACGGAACCTCGAAGCAGCTCGGAGTCCATTGGCGTACGCCCAAAAGGGAAAAGGGAGAATACCCCCTCCCCGAGACTTAAGGGCCCCTGAAGCATTCGCAAGGCTCGGCTGAATGGGAATCAAGTCTTGCGTCGTTCCATGGTGCTAGGGGCTCGGACACGCTAAAGGGACAAGGGAAAAGTCTATCAGGGTTCTTGCTGGGGGAGGGGTCCCAAAAAAAGGCCCCTTTTTTTGGTAAATGACCTTCGCACTGCCTACCAAAACCCCGAGAAAACTGAACCCAACCCCCTCACAGATGACTGCAGTCCGATCGCGGATGGGATCATCTCAGATCTGTTGGGGGTTT